>NC_091751.1:42672363-42972363 GCF_043380555.1 Nothobranchius furzeri | reverse complement strand
TGGTGGTGGTGGTGGAAAACATAGAGTTCAGAGCTCACCGCTGCGTGCTGGCGGCCTGCAGCAACTACTTTAAAAAGCTCTTCAAGAAGCAGAGCGACGACGACAACTCCATCGTAGAGCTCGACTTCATCCGCTCCGACATTTTTGAAGAGGTGCTCAATTACATGTACACAGCCCGGCTGGCCGTGAGGAAGAAGGACATCAATATGATGATGTCGTCGGGTCAGATTCTGGGCATCAACTTCCTGGATAACCTGTGCACCCAGAAGCGAGAACTGACCAACATGAAGACCCGAGAGAACCAGGCTCCAGACGACCATGGGCTGAGAGCGCAGGACGCTATCCTGAAGGAGTTGGCCATGGAGGAGGTGAGGAAGAACAGCTTCTATGACCAGGGGATGGATGGGATAGGGCCCGGCGGTTCCCACGTGTCTCAGCCACACAACTACAACACCAACCTGGGTAAAGACCCCCACAGCCACAGCTGGACCTCCTCCACCTCTAGCGACATGAAGCTGGAGTACCTCCTTTACGGCCACCGCGACCACGGCTCCTGTCAGACCACGGGCACGAAGCCCTTGGACCACAACACCAAGAAGGAGCGACTCCTCACGGCTAACCGCCCGTACGGCTGCGAGCACTGCCCCAAAGCCTTCACCACCGCCGCTCACCTCAAGGAGCACCTAAAGATCCACTCCGGCTTCAAACCGCACCGCTGCGTCGTCTGCGGCAAGGCCTTCATCAGAGGTCCCGACCTGAAGCGGCACGAGCGGGTCCACAGCAACGAGAGGCCCTTCGCCTGCCAAATGTGCGAAAAGGCCTTCAAGCACAAATCCCACCTGAAAGACCACGAACGACAGCACCGGGGTGAGCGGCCCTTCAACTGCGGCTCCTGCGACAAAGCCTTCATCAAAGCATCGGACCTGAAGCGCCACTGGAACACCATGCACAGCGGCAACCCCCGAAGACAGATGTCCCTGTCGCCCGCCGCCTCCCAGCATGGCCAGGCGGAAACCGCCGACCAGAGAGACTGGAAGCTGGAGACCGGGCCACACTCGCACAACTCGGGGGACTGCTGAGCCTGCAAAACACACACACACTGACAGGAGGGTGTAAAGGGCCACGTGGCCCCGGAAAATCACGCAGGCGGCGATCAGAGTGACATCAGCATGTTCATCCTGACTGTGGGACTTTATATTACTAAAAAAAAACATGTCAAAGCGACGTTTCTTTCCACCTGTAAAGTTCTGTAAATGTTTAGTTCGCTATACGATACGTATATTTTTCACAAAGCGTCGTCTCTATCTAGACCTCGGGTTCCCATAATGTTTTCTTTTATTCTAACAGCATATGTAACATTTAAATGTTTGTTTAACCTTTATTGAATTTTACGAGATAACAGAGAGAGTCAGCCTGTGGGGAACGGGGAGGGGGGGGTCTGCATAACATTTGTCGCATTGAGTATATTCATGTGGATGTTTTTAATGGATGTTTAGTTGTATTGATTGATATTACACTGTAAAAGTAACGAGTCACCACTTTTGCATTTCAGCGCAGATGATACCAAAGTCTTGGGCGTCTGGCGGATCGTCTCTCGGGACCGTCCTTCCCAAGCAAGCGGCCAGCAGGATTTACTGTTATACAGTATAACCGTCAGCCGGCTCTCATCAGTTAACTATAGATGTCTGTATATACTGTAGCTTAGTTTGTTGCACAACTAGAGATCAATAATGAATTATGCACATATAACATTGTCCTACTCGTACACTTTGACAATAAACACCATTTGCCGTGTTTGCAAAGTTTTTGTGGGGAACATTGGTGCACGGCCGCATGTGGCAGTGAGGTCGCTGAAACGGCGTCGCTCTTGATTTAACCTGATGTTCATCACCCGAATGGATGATAAAAACCAGGGTTTTTATTATTTTTTATTTATTTTCCCCTTGCTGCTGCTCCTGGAACTCGGGAGACGGAGCCTCTGATGACTTTTACGCGCTTGTCAAACTTAACTCTGAAGAAGAAAAAAACAAATCTTTAGTAATTTTCTGTGTTTTAGTTTTATTATGAACATTTTTAAATCATAAAATATGGGATCCTAAAAAACATTAAATAAATAGAACAGTGAAGTTAGGCTAAACTTGTAAGAAGTAAGGCTGAAGCTCAGCTTTGAGGAAATCTGGTCTATTTAAGGTGGATGACAAACACTTTTAGGGTCATTTTAAAATCAGGAAACTTGGAAAAAAATTGAGCATTGCAGCAGGAAATGAAAGTTTCTAAAATATTGTATTTTCCTGTGTGTGTGTGGAAAACAAGCTGATGTCAGATCAGATACCTACGGCACATCTTTTCTTTTACAGTGCTTCCTTGTTGATCCTGAGAAAGAAAATTAGCCTAAAAGTGTGTCTGAATCCTCGTGAGGAGATGGATCCTCGTGAAGAACCATAAAATCCATTCAAAGTTAAGGTCTTAAGTTTCATTAAACTTGTCAAGTTAAAAGAAACTTTTAAAATCCTTTTTGTTTAAACGACTTAACAAGCTGGAAACTTCTAACATCCTTGCAACTTTTAAGCTTGTGTTTCTAATTCTCTACAAGCTGCATGTTCAGCGTCACTCTGCTTTTCTTCTTCCTCCAGCTTAATGACAAAGTCCCAAAGTCTTTTATTTTGAAGGAATAAAACAAAATTACTTGCGCTGCTCTCTTTATTCTCTGCATGCAACACTAGATGGTGCCCTGTGACTAGTGTTCAACCCAGTTTGACCCGCTTGTGTCAGCTGTCCAGAACCGCAGGCTCCTCGGAGGAGCCGGAGAAGAAAAAAGTTTCAGAAACTGATTGAAAAAACGGGAAATCTGAGGAGAAAAGGCATGCACCCTCACACTCCTGTTCCACACGTTTCCATGCAACGGAACGTGTGCACTTCCATGGTGATTCGTTTCAACTGGCTTTAGGACGGCACAAAGGTCACATGTAAGGGCGGGTTGCTTCAGACAGGTGTTCTAGCCAGAGGTCCTTGGCTGGACTTTTAAAGAAAGTCAAACAACAGTATTTATATCATGTATCACCACACACACACACACACACACACTTAATGTAAATAAAGTTAAGCTGAAAAGAAACATCACCAGTTTGTTTTGTTTCATCCATTTTTTCACTTGAGAGTGTGGTGGTAGATACTCTGCTGGTGATTGGCTGATTAGAACAATCTTACTGGTTTGTTTCTCAGGCTAAGGAACATCAGGAACATCTGAGATTTTTATGGAAAACTAACCAGTGTTAGATGGAAAAATGGTCTTGATGTCTGTTCTGTCTTTCCTGGCCCTGTTCTTTGTGTGTGTGCATGCGTGAATGGGTGTGTGCAAAGGAATCGAAGTGTACATAAGCCTGTGTGTGTGTGTGTGCACATGTGAAATAACTGAAAAAATATGAGAAGGAGGCAGGAGATGAGCATGCATTCATGCGTGTCTCTCTCTCTCTCTGTGTGTGTGTGTGTGTGCGTGTGTGTGTTCACCACAGTGTTTATTTGTTTTGCATCTGTAATGAGCTCTGTGCATTCGTGCACATTTATGTGTGAATGGCAAGCAGTGTGTTCATGTGTGTGCGTGCGTGCAAAGGAATTGAAGTGTATGTAAGCCGGTGTGGTGTGTGTGCATGTGAAAAAAACTAAAAAACATGACATGGGAGGAGAGAAGAGCATGCATTCATGCGTGTGTGTGTGTGTGCGTGCATGCATGTATTAACCACAGAGTGTTTGTTGTGCATCTGTAATGAGCTCTGTGCATTCGTCCACATTTATGTGTGGATGGCAGGCAGTGTGTGTGTGTGTGTGTGTGTCCATCCTTGTTTGATTGCTTATGCACGAGCCTCTGCATGCAAATGAACACTTCTTCACTATTAAAGGCTTCACGTTTCAGATGGCTGAAGCAGATTTTTGCTGGAATGGGTCGACAGCATCGTGCAAAAGTTTTACACCAACTAGTTTGGTCTGCATGCAAGGATCCAGATGTCATCACAGTCTTCTGGAGTGGTCTTGATGAGCAGTTTCACCAAATTTGGCTGTTTGTTTAACGTTTTCCATCTAATTCTCCTACCTGACCACGTCGGCGTGTTGTGGGATCATGGAGAACAGATCCAGGAAGGAAAACCATCTCCTCGCTATTTTAGCTCTTTCCCTGCTCCAACACACTTGATTTGACAGACTGGATATTTTTGAGTCAGACTTTTTGTCTTTGGCTGCGATGGACTGGCTCTCTGTCCTGGGTGTGCCCCGCCTGATTGCCCATTGACCGCTGGAGATAGGCACCAAAGGTAACAAAGCTCCGGTGCGCCTGTTCGATGACGTAGAAGGCAGCTTGAGGAGAAAATGGCAGAAGATGACAACCCTGGCAGAGTCCATGAGCATGTGTGTGTTTCTGACAGGCTGCTGGTAAAAATGGGACTTTTGCTAAGGCTGGCTCATCCCTTGAGTTAGGAGCTAGACATGACGCCTGAATCACTGATGTATGATGATGTAAATGGTTAGGTTTTAATCTGACAGTGAGTGTGAAAAAGCAGCCCTAGTCCGAGGAAACCTTCTGGAAAAATATTGATCAGGAAGGCGCTTGTTCAAAGATGACAGGAAAGTCTGGATCCTTGGAAGGAAAATATTAAAAACAAAAAGTGACTCAAGACTTTTAAACAGAACTGCCTGTGACAGATATTAGTGTTCAGGGGCTGTGCCTCCAGATTCACGTCTGCACGCTTATGTATCATGTGTGTGTGTGTGTGTGTGTGTGTGTGTGTGTGTGTGTGTGTGTGTGTGTGTGTGTGTGTACAGTGAACACCCGTTTTCCATTACCCCGGCCGGCCTGGTTCCATCATCCAGACCACAAACCTCCTGTCTCCACTCAGGCTCCACCCAGCGTCGCCACAGGCTTCCCAGAAAAGAACAGCGTCTAATTAAAAATAAAAAACTTTAATTACATTCATCTTATCTCTGCTTCACAGACGCACTCGGAGAGAATGAAACAACTGTATATAAACAGTTTGATGTGATAAATGTGTGTGAAAAGCAAAGGCAGATGTGGTTTTTTGTTTTGTTTTATGACTCCAAGCAGGATGGCGTTTAATCAGATCAGCTGACGTTCATGAGGCATCTGGAAAGTCTTCGTGATCTTTCGGTGCATCTCTGGGACTTTTTTTTACTTGATCTCATCTTTCAGGAACGTTAAACTAAAAAATAATCTTCCAACTGTGCATCTTCTGTATTATTAAACTGATTTATGGCTCTCCGTCAAATTTTGGTCCTGTTAACGGGAGGAGGATCTCTGAGGAATGTCTCTGATGGTGGTGGTGGGGGGGGTGGGGTGGGGGGGGGGTCACTCATCAGCCTTCCAAACACAGCAGCTCCTGTCTGACCTGCTTCCTTCCATCAGAAGCAGTGTCATTGACTGCAACCCCACTTGTCCGCAGACAGGCTGCGTCTTTGTGGGTCGGCGTGGTGCTGCTGACCCGCTGGAGGTGGGTTATCGCTCCATCTCGGCCGGATCGCTGAGATCTGCCTACAGGAGTCATTGTTCGGGTCTGGACCAGATGTTCCTGCTGCCAGATTGCTATCACATCACTCCTCAGTGGGGAGTCCAGACCCTCCCCCCTCCACCTGCTGTTTTCTCCACATCGCCTCTTCCTCGCCAGACTGCTCTGGTTTGCTTCTCCTTGTTGTTGTTTTTATTTTTTTTATTTTAGCTTCTTTTCCCTTTTTAAGTTCAAGGCTTTTTCTGTTCCTCCCTCGTCCCTTCTTCTGTCTCCCATCTCCCCCGGGGTGTTCCGCAGGGTTTAATGTTGGGACCCCTGCTGTTTTGTGTGTAGATTCTGCCATTGGGGGGTATCCAATGGAAGCATGGTATAGCTTTTTTACCTATATGCTGACGATTTTCCAGCGGTCGACCAATCTCAAAGCCTTGGATGGCTGAGAACATCCTGTGTGTTGAACACAAGACAGAAGCAGTGCTCAATCATTACACTGAGTTAAACCCCCACACAAGGGATTTTCTAGAGGTGAAGATCGACAATGCCTTTTGTTTTAGAGGTCACATTACCGGAGTTGTGGCATCATCCTGTCATCTGAGTTGTTTGGTTAACCATCCTTGTCTAGACGTGACCTTGAAACTGTTGTGAATGCCTTCAAAGCTTTACCACTGTAACTCTGTCCTATTCAGAGTGAGTCGGAGTGCCTTAGCTCATCCAGGATGCTGTCATTCTTTGTCTTCTCTCCTCCCTCTATCATCATTTCTCCCATTCTCTCATCTCCCAATCCTTCCTTTTTCTGATTTTTCTCATACCTCCGACTCTGCTCTTTGTCCTTCTATCTTCTCATCTGAAACCTACCCTCTCCTCCTCCTCCTCCTCCTCCTCCTCCCTGTAGCACAGGTAATAAGTCTCGTTGGACACAACATTTGTTGTTGTCCTCCCTCTGCCTCCTTAGATCAGACGTGGAGGGTCTCTTATTAATGAAATTCTCCTGCTGGTAACACTGAAGGATGCAAAGACGGGGCTAGATATCATCTGGGGGAAAGTTGATGACATAAAACCAGCCAATCACAAATGAAAGATGAGATTCCTAAGCACGGAATGATGAAGCAGCAGACGCACGTTTCACCATTTCATTAGGTACACCTTAAGGATCCTCATTTACCATCAGAACCACCATTATTCTTCGTGTCATCAAGGTTTTGGAAACCTTCCTCAGAGGTTCTGGCTCATTTTCACATGACAGCATCCATGATGTGAATCTCCTGATCCACCACTTCCCAAAGGTTCTGGTCTGGACTGAAATCTAGTGACTGTGGAGACGAGTGAACTCATCGTCATGTCCTAGAAACCAGTTAGAGAAGGTCCGAGCTCTGAAATGGAGCATCATCCTGCTGGAAGTAGCTATCACAAGATGGGTTCACTATGAAGATCACACATTTAAATGATGCTCAGTTGTCTCCAAGGGATGGCTGCCACCATTACCCCAGCAGCCTGAAGTGTTGATGGATCCATGATTTATGTTATTGACACCAACATGCAGGAGATGGTCCAGTTCTGGTGGACCAGTCTCAGCTAACTGTGTGGACACCTGCTAGATGTTGCTGAGCGACATGTTGTAGTTCAAAGATATGCAGATCAATATGAAATCTTTCTTCCACATGTGATATTTTCTCTTTTTTAGACAATTTTCTGTAAACCCTAGAGATGGTTGTGGGTTTAAATCCCCATAGTTCTGCAGTTTCTGCAGCTCTGGTGCAAGCCACCAAGCCCAGTTTGACCTTCAGCAAGTCGTCTTCATCACACCTGGTGCCTGAATGCTTCCATGTGATATCATGAGCATTTGGAGCTTCATTTGATCAAAGATATTCTGTGTCAGCTCCACGAGATAAGATTTCAAACCCCGACGTTGTTCCAGCTCATGTCGACGTGGAGGTCCCGCAGCTTAAGACTCAACCTACGGTCATTAACCCCTCGTAGGCCGTTTGTTTTCAAGGAGAATGTGACCCCTCCACCCTGACAGGTGTTGCAGCTCCAAACACTCAGAGCAGGTGGAGGAAACACCAACAGCTACAGATAATCTAAATGTTTACACATCTAAAAGCAGGGAGAGAGCTCAGGGGCTGGGCTAGGGGAGTGTAAACAGATCTCCTGCTACACACACACACACACACACACACACACACACACACACACACACTCACCTAGCACATGCATTTCCCTACAATCTACACACACCTGAAGAAACACGGCTGACCGTCACACACATTAAAGAAACCAGGATGTTTAAACACTTTCAGAGGTGAATGATTCACAAGCTCGATAAAGCCAATGCCCGTAAGAATGGGTGATGAAAACACACACACACACACACAATATTAACTCAAGTTAAACTTGTGCAAAGGTGTTGGATTGAAAACATTTCAGTGTGAGGTGTTGTTTAGGAGCGTGTCAGCTCATCTCCTTTTGAGCTTTAATGTTTAAATGATTTGTTTCTAGATGTCTAACCCTCATGTCTACATATGTGACGTTTTTCATACTATAAATTCTTTGTCTTTTTTGCTGTCCTTAATCTTATTGGAACTTTTGACCTTTCTCTGACTTTATTCACTCGTTTTTTCCCCTTTTCTTCTTACATATTTTTTCAATTCTTATATACAGTTTTTTATTTTTTTGTTTCATTTGTTTGTTTTTATTGAAACTTTTTTAAATATATATTTTTATTACATTAAATGGTAATATAGAGCTGCCACCCATGCAAAATAAAAATTTGAATGACATTCCACTGTGACATGTTTTTGTTCTAATTATAATTTTAATGTTTGAACAATTTAGTAATGACGTACAATCATGATACATGAATTTATTGTAAGAACAGAATTACATTAATTGAGCAATAAAATAATGAAATTATAACACAGTATTGCTCTAGTTTGATTTTGCCTGGGTGGCAGTGCCTCATTGCCGCAATATTATCAGTTTTTTCAGTTTTGTGCCTTTTTTAACGCTTTTAATATGTTACAAAATTATTTTTAATAACTTTTTTCTGTTTTGCAACATTTTTTATTTTTCTTGCATGTTTCTCCATCTTTTTTATTCAATTAAATTTAAATGTTTTATTCAAAAATATTCTCCTTTATTGTGTTTTTATGTTTCAAACAGGTGCAACATGGTAAACATGGTTTTTAAACAGGTAAATGCTAAAAACAGTCTCCAGAGGATTTGACTTTTTTCTTATGTCTCAAATCTCTTTTTTATTTGCTTTTTGAATTTTTGTTGCCCAGAGGTAGGGTGCTGTTAGAGTTGCACCCCCTGGCGGTGGATATGTTGCACTGCAACATGACAGTAACTACACCAGTGGTGTCCTATCAGGCCCGTCCTGCATGCCCGAGGTTTCTCAGCTTCAACACACCTGGTTTTAATTAGCAGGTGATTAATAGGCTTCTGCAGAGCCTGATGATTCAATATTGAATCAGGTGTGTTGGAGCAGGAAAACAAATAAAACATGCTGGATTGTGGCCCTGGAGGACCAGGATACTTCTGTAGATCACAAGCAACAGTTTTCCTGTTTACACAGAAGCTAACGTTAACATTACAGCACAGGTAGGCGCTGCAAGCAGTTTAAAGCTCCCATGAGCCACGGCTGACTCGTGGGACTGTTTATGACCTGTTTATTGGTTTTCAGTCATCTCATTTATCATTATTACCTCACCAGCTGCAGCGTAGTCAAATCCTTATTTTTGTGATGAAATTACTTCTTGTTTTGACTTTTCCTCCTGATAGGACGCTGCCTAACTACTGAGCATGATTTAAACCTTGCAACACACCCAGCTGCATTCCTCCCCCCCCCCCCCCCCCCCCCTTTAACAGTAAACGCCCACTCCAGCGGCTTCCTACTGCACATCTAGCCCATCTCCTAATAAGAAGCATTTTTCCAGGGAGAAAAAAAGAAAAGATGGCTGGCCCACAAGTCCTCTAATTTTCTAGATTTGTACCTTTGATTTCTGCTTCCCCTCTGTTGCCTCATTCCTCTGAAACCAGGTTACATGTGTGTTAGTGTGTGTGGGGGTGCACATGTGGTTTCGAGTATCCCTCAAGGGCAGCCACATGTTGCTGGAGTTACTATCTGCTCAGCAAATGTGGATCAAAAGTGATGGATAATGTGTGTGTGTGGGGGGGGTTCTACAGCCTCCCAAGGCACTTTACATCACAGCCATTTACACGCTGGTGGGGATGAGCTACCTTGTAGCCATGGCTACCCTGGGGTGCACTTGCAGAGACGAGGCTGCTGAACACAGGCCCCACCGGCCCCACCGGTCCCTCCAACCACCACCGGGAGGCAGTGGGTTAAGCGTCCTGCTCAAGAACACAACAGCAGCATTCTCTGGTTGGAGCCAGGATCAAACCTACAACCTTCCGATTACTGGACAACCTGCTCTACTGCTGGCTGAATGTTTGATAGGAGATAGGCGTGTAGGATTGGTGATGTCATCGACATGATGTCCAGTAGCTTAGAGCATCGATGATGACTAATCCTTAATCCAGATGAATGTTTTTTGAGACCAAAGCTATGCTGATCGATTTTAGCACAAGAGTTACCATAAAGGAGTACAACTACCTCGGTGCAGCTGTCGACAGCATTAGAGGAAAACTGAGGCTTTCTATAAAAGGATGAGTCAGCACCTGTTTTGCTTGAGAAAACACTGAGGCTATGGTTCAGAAATCTGTCAGTGAAAAATAAGAGCAGTCTGAGTCTGATCATGATCAGCAAACAACACGGCGAAAGCCGGCTTCTTCTGGGCTCAGCCTTGGAGATCAGCCTCGGCTGCAGGTCGTCCAGAACGCTGCTGCCAGGTTCTTGACAAATACGCACCGACGTAGCCATATTACCCCTATCCTGGAACATCTTCACTGGCTCCCTGTCATTTTCAGAGTACAATTTACGTTATTGACTTTTGTATTTAAAGCACTCAACGACCTGGCACCTCCCTATCTCTCTGACCTGCTCACTCCATATGTACCCACGCGCACAGTGAGGTCGGCTGACCTCCTGCTGCTGTGCACGCCCTGGATGCGATACAAATCATGGGGTGAACGAGCATTTGTCCATGCTGCCCCAAAGCTGTGGAACTCGTTGCCCATTGGCTCCATCACTGACGGTTTTTAAATCTCGTTTAAAGACCCACTTTTACGATTTGGCTTTTAGACAGTGACTCGTTTTAGTGTTTTTAGTGTTTTATTGTGTTATTGTTTTAATGTGTTTTTGGTATTCCTCATGTTTTATCTGCTTTTGATTGGTATTTTTATCTTCTGTTTTAGTTCCTTAGATTGGTCGTGTTTTGTTTTAGCCTGTGCAGCACTTTGGGCAGCTCCCGTGCTGCGTTTTACACGTGCTATATAAATAAACTATGCTATGGTATGGTTTGCTCTTCCACATCAACACGACGGAGATGGTTCAGAAAGACGTGAAGATTCCTCCTGGTCGACTTCCTCTGGAGGATTTCCAGGCGATCTCACTAAGATAGGACCTGGAGCCAACCCAGGCAATGCCATGGGATGACCCCAGGAGGAGCTGGAGGGTGATGAATGTCTGCCTCCACACATGAAAACAGTAAGTTATGAATGAATGAATGAATGAATGAGGTGAACTTTTCTTCAGATTCCTTCATGTAAACATCTATCTGTTTCATCCAAAAGCAGGACGGATCTCATCCCTGATGACCCTAATAACAACTGGCAGCACAAATTTAGGTTTTCTGTGTCGTTTTGATCAGATTTTTGCTTGTTTTGTTTATTCACATTCAGCAAGGAAGATGTTTTCCCACCTCATCACACACCTGTGACCAACAAAGCCTTAATTTACTGAAAATGATGGCACCCGTTTGTTTTTGTCCCAGTGAGGTCTGAAGCAGCCATGAAGAGCAGATTACTACAGGAGGACATGCATTCTGGTGAGTTACTAGTTTTGGCTTGGTTACAAACATCTTACAGCATAAACAACAACAACAACAACAGAAACAAAAATAAAATAAAAAGGAAGAAATTTGAACAAAACAAGAGTTTTGGATTTAGGTCTCCACCCTGTAAGCTAACTTGTACACAGCTGAGGTCAGATTGTGTAGAGCCTATAATGTCTTTGTGGTGGGTTAGCATCTACTGGAGATCTCATTTATCTGAAATCTGGATTTTTTAACAACTTGGAGGTCTGTGTTTGGACTCGAAGGAGCCTCCTGCAGGTCAACAGCTTTAAGGAAACAGATGCACACGATTAACTCTGGCTACTTCAGACTAGTCGCCCCTACGAGGTAACCTGTGTGTGTGTGTGTGTGTGTGTGTGTGTGTGTGTGTGTGGCCTGCTGCAGAAGGTATAGTGCTAATCATTTGCCTTGAAGCTCATATGAATCATTCCTTAAGTCAGAACGTGATTTGGTTGAATTCCTGCTGCAGCTTTTCCACATGGCGTTGGTGTGTTGACCTCATGCATGTGTGGGTTTTCTCCAGGTGCTCCAGCTTCCTTCCACAGACCAAGAACATGCATGTTGGGCTGATTGGTTACTAAATTGTCCCTAATTGTGAGTGTAACCAGTTGTGTCCTTGTGATGGACTAGAGCCTTGTCCATGGTGTCCTCCTGACTCACCCGACGGCTGCTGGAGTTAGACACAAGCTCCCTGACACTTAAGTGAGGATGCGGTGGTTAAGATTATGGATGGTTGATCATTTCTTTAGTTTCTCTATAATAAACCTGGGACCTTTTGAAATTATTTTCATGCCACTTGGAGTTTTTTATTTAATATTTAAATACCTAAATGTTTGTATTTTACATCAAATTTTATTTATTCATTTAGCTGACATCAGCTTTGTTGTCTAAGAGTCTGAAATATAAAGGACTATTAGCTGATATTAAACTCTTTATTTGTTGGAAACAGACTGGGATCATCAGGTTATCTAGGTGAAGCTGCCTGAGATCTACGGTTCTGTCTCTATTTCTTGCTACAAAAGCAGTCGTCTTTCAAGAACACATAAAAAGAAGAGTTGACATTTCTCCTTAAATCAGGGGTGCATCTTTTGGGGCCGTCAAGGGGCCAGGTCCAACATCCTCACAAGATTTCACACGGGAAATTCCTGTATGGCTCATCAGCACCACTAGTGCTCAGACTTGGAATTGCATCCCCCTATTGACCCTTTGCATGTGACATCACACTGCTCATGGGACCGCCCCCTTAAACATTACAGATGATGCACTGTTTGCATACGACGAAAGCCAGTCAGTTTGTTGCCTTTTATTGCTTTTATTCAATTGATTTCAAAGAAAAATGGTAAATGTTCACTCCGTGGTCGGCTACTTACCTTTTTTTTTTTTAAATTACTTTGAGACCGAAGACAGACATGAACCACAGCAGTCGATCAGACTAGCAGTCCTCAAAGTATATTTGAATTTGCAACAATCACATTTTACTGGGTAAGATTCACGTTCAAATATTTCATCAAGAAAACGGGGACTGACTGTGATGGACCTGAAATGTTAAATGCGATGTGTTTTTATTTCGTTTTGATAATCGTATATTTCACCATGGAGGTCGTCAAAGTGCAGGTGAGTGACAGGACGGGGCACTTCAGGGGGGCCAATGCCCTTATGGCCCCACCCCTAGAACCACCAATGCCCTAAACTCCCTTTATCTTCAAAAGTTCAGTGTTTACTAAATATAGAAGCAAATTAAAGACCAACATTTGGGCAATGATCCGATGTGCAGCTAAAAGTTGAAAATGGAACAAGTTTATTTTCGTGTTTTGTTTTTCCAATCTATATATGTGTTAATGCCAGCCTTTCAGCATCAGTGAACACAAGACTTGATAAAACCATTTAAAGTAGAAAAGTAAAGTTCTGCTTCTGTTTATTTCCTGTTTGTTTAGTACACAGAGTTGATCAAACGTGTCTTTTTATTGGAAAAAAATACAAAACAAAACCAGCTACCCACAATTTGCAGCTGCATTGTTGAGCCTGTTGGTTCTTGACCCACACGCACACGCACACACACACACACACACCGCCCATCCCAATCACCCCTCCCATCTGTTTCCAACATGTTGGTGGGACCAGACCAAATGACCTCGCCAGGAGACTGAGTTCAGTGATGTTTGAAACTTCACAGCCTCACAGCTCATCAGTAACAACGTGTTTGAAAGCGGTGCGTCCAGGAAATGAAGGGAGGACTTTGGCCTTTGAGGCAAATCTTTTGCACGTTTCTGATGTTTCGAAGAGTCGTGCAACACTTTCAGATCATTAATAATGAAATCTGAAGCTTTCTGTGTTTTCTAAAGCAGCACAAATCTTGGCTTCGATTCCACTTTGGAGGCTGGAACCACATCTGGACACTGTTTGGTTATTTAAAGAACCAGTAGACTTTGCTTCATCACAGATTTCTTAAATAGCTGGAATAAAGCAGAATAGTTTAGATTATTTACAATTGAAATATCTGACGTAAAACTGGGAAATTCACAGCTAAGGTAAACATTTATTCAACTGCAAATTATAAGTCTTCATGATCGAAACAGTTTCTGATCAGAAATAAAAATCTGTGTGACGTCATTAACATCATGCTCCATTGGACAAATCATGAGAGGTTTTAGAGCGGGATTATTGTGAAAAGGATCCGTCTTCATCTGCATTAAAATCTCCTCTTGGTGAGATTCAACTTTACATTTGGATTTCAAACAGATGCATCAGTTATTTTCATGTGATGGAGTAAAGGCTCTACCTGTGACGTAAGAGACAGGAAGTAGTTCTCTGATTGGCATTTTGCTAATTTTAGTTATTTAAACTGCTCTTGCTAAAATAAAATCACACTGAGGCCTCTTTCAGTGGGCTTCTGCAGTTCTGAAGGCCTGCAAACCAAACATAATCCAAGATGGGAGCTCTTGTTGATCCGCATCTTGGAAGTTCCTGAAATTCCAGCAGTAATTCCTTTTCTTTTTCATTTTCTTCCTTTGCTTTGAGAGGTACCAGCGAGACCAGATGAGAACATTGTGTCTCTGTGTGTCAGACTTTTTGTCATCACCGGATTGTTTCAAGATGACAATGAGACTTGGATGTCTGCAGGCATCTGTGGTCCACCGAGAGCGCGGAGTCTGCGTCTGATTAAAAACCTGTTATAATCTTGTGAGAGCAGATCAGCTGCAGCATTTTAGAACTTAAAGCCGTCGGATCTTTCTCCTCTAGTTTAAAGAGATGGATTCTAATGAGTCCCGCCCACCAGATTATTCCTCTCTGCTCCATCTTGTTTGCAGAACGTCACTGGCTGAGAGAGCTGAAACAATCCCTGTTTCATGAGTTTCTGGGGTTTTATGGAGGAATAGAATCAGTGTGTTTGTATTTAGGATATAAACAAACTTGACATGTGAGCAGCATCCCTAAATATGTCTTTAATGGCTTCTTTGAGGGTTTTTCTTATTTGTGGATTTGTTTTAAGCTGGTAGTGACGCTTTGAGAGGTTAAAATATGCTTTACAATAAATCAAAAGTGTAAAAAGCCTAAATTATGCTCGGCGTGTGGTTTCATCTTGTGTCTACTGGGGAAAATCAAAATTTGTTAAAGTAAAACTGTTTTACAGCTTCAGCTTTGCTTGTCCCATCTGAAATGTTTAGTTTTTTCTTGGATGTCATTAAAGATCTCTTGTTGGGATAGAATCAGCTCTGGAGGTAGAGCGGTTGTCCAGTTATTAGAAGGTTGCAGGTTTGATCGCGGCAGAGAATTCTGCTGTTGTGTCCTTGGGCAATACACTTGGCCCACCTTTCCTGTTGGTGGTGGTTGGAAGGATGGTGGTGCCTGTGCTCAGAAGCCTCGTCTCCCTGAGCACGCCCCAGAGCAGCTGCAGCTCGTCACCACCAGCATGGGAATGGATGAATGATGCAATGTAGTGTAAAGCGCTTTGGAGTCCTCTGGCTCTGAAAGGCGCTCTATGAATATGGGTCATTTATTGTTATGATTTGGTGAAAATCGCTTTTTAAAGAAGGTTTTTGGACGTAATTCCTTTCAGTTTTCATTTTGAATTATTTTTGGGACGTTTGGTTCACAAATAAAATCGAACTGGTTAAAAGGAGCAACGGGGTTCTCTGAAAATACTTGAAATTTAATTTTAAAAATGCTAAAAATTAGGGAAAAATGCTTTATCTGCATCTATTTGCAAATATTTTAGTTTTGTTTAGATTCATAAACTCATTAATGGCTGACATTTCAGACACTGAGATACAACCTATAGTTGTCAGCGACCATGCTCCGGTTTCTTTAACTCTGGTAAACAAGAAGACAATCCCACCAAGCAAAAACTGGAGGTTTAATACATCCCTGCTTAAAGACGGAGGTTTTATAGAATTTTTAAAAAAGGAGTGGGCTTTATATTTAGAAAATAATGACCTGCCTGGAACATCAGCATCTGTTCTCTGGGAGGCAGGAAAGACAGTGATGAGGGGTAAAATAATCTCTTTCTCATCACATAAGAAAAAAAACAGAAAACAAACGTATTCAGGAGTTAGAGGAAATCATTAAGTCTTTAGAGGCATCCACAGAAGAAGAGTTACTGAGCAAATTACGTAAAGCTAAATTAGAACTTCTTGGAATTATTGACAAAAATATACAATTTTTAGCACAAAGACTACAAATAGAAAACTTTGAACATAGTAATAAATCAGGTAAATTCTTAGCTAGCCAATTAAAAATAAATAAAGAGAAAACTACCATATCTGCTGTTAAAGACTCAACCGGGAATATAGTTTATGACCCTGAAAGCATAAACAACACTTTCATAGACTTTTACCAAACTTTGTACTCACCACAGATAAACCCATCAGATAACGAGATCAATGAGTTCCTTGACAGGATAACACTTCCTAAATTATCAGACAGCAAAGCTACAGTCCTGGACTTGCCACTAACATCAGCTGAGCTCCAGGAAGCCCTTACATCCATGACGAATAGGAAAGCTCCAGGCCCAGACGAGTTCCCAGTAGAGTTCTACAAAGAATTCTGGATCATTCTGGCTCCAACATTTTTCAGAATGGTGAGGGAAATTGAAGAGAGTGGCAGATTACAGCCAAACATGAACTCAGCCAATATTAGTCTCTTGTTAAAACCAGGCAAAGACCCAGCATTTCCAACCAGCTATCGCCCAATTTCCCTTATTAATGTTGATCTCAAAATAATTTGTAAAGCCCTGGCAAAAAGATTAGAGAATGTAACCCCCTTCATAATACACCCTGACCTAACTGGTTTCATTAAGGGTAGACCGTTATCCACAAACTCACGTAGATTACTTAATTTGATAGATTTCTCTTACAGTAGAAACAAACAAACTAGTATATTATCTCTAGATGCAGAAAAGGCTTTTGATAGAGTTAACTGGAAGTTCTTATTTGCAACTTTGCATAAATTTGGTTTTGGGAACTTTTCATAAACTGGCTACAAACATTATACAGTTCGCCAACAGCACGTGTCAGGACGAACGACCAAATATCAGCTAGCTTCTGTCTTCAGAGGGGGACCAGGCAGGGATGCCCACTTTCCTCCTCACTGTTTGCTATCTTTATCGAACCACTAGCAGCAGCAATTAGGCAAACAACAGGTATTAAAGGGATAAAGTGTAAAAAAATAGAACATAAAATCAGTCTTTATGCAGATGATGTTTTACTCCTTCTCCAGAATTCTCAATCCTCTCTATCCCATTCAATAGAACTGATAAACTCTTTTTCAAAAGTTTCAGATCACTCAATAAACTGGTTAAAATCCACAGTTCTACCAATTAATTTCTCTTTTGTCAATTTACTTAATACACAATTGGAGTCAGGGAATATCACATACCTGGGAATTAATGTCTCTCCCAAGTTAGCAGATCTAACCAAACTAAACTACATCCCACTTTTAAAGAAAGTGAAAGATGATCTTGCAAGATGGAAATCCTTACCGATATCACTCATGGGGAGGGTTGCTACAATTAAAACGATGGTCTAACCCAGAATAAATTACTTATTTTCAATGATCCCAAACGATCCACCATCTGACTGGTTTAGATCTCTGGACTCCTCAATCACTAAATTCCTTTGGCAGGATAAAACTCCACGAATTAGCTTAAAAACGCTTCAGAAGACCAAAGATAGAGGACTGGATCTACCCAACTTTTATCATTATTTCTTAGCCAACAGGCTGCAATATATACCAAGATGGTTGCAAGATAACCCACTAGATGAGTCCTGGTTAGATATAGAACAGACACTTTGCAATACGATAGAGCTTTCAGACTTACCATTTATTAGCTCAAGCATAAGAAAACATGAAGGCTTTAAAATTGTTAATATCAGCACCTCTCTGGCAGCATGGTGGGAATATCTAAAAATGACAGTCTTCACTAATACCATGCAGACAAACACCCATCTGGAATAATCCAGATATAAAAGCTTTTTAGAATATCACCAAATTAAATCTGCAGTTAAACAAAAATGTAAGCTTAATAAAGTAAAATTACAACCACTACCAAGGGTATTAGCCTTTTGTAATCTCAAACACCCCAAACTACTGTCTATATAAGACACTGTCCAAAATAGACGATAGAATAGCAATCCCTATTGAAAAATGGGAGGTGGATCTATCAGTCAGCTTTGACAAGAACTTCTGGTCCCAAACTTGTTTAAAAACTTTTTAAATGATCAGACACTCCAATTTACAATTAATTCAGTACAAAATTCTAAACAGAGTACACTATACAGGTCATCTGATGTTCAGGATGGGGTTTGTGTCGTCTGACATCTGTACACGCTGCACAAACAACATTCCTGACAATTATATCCATGCACTGTGATCCTGTTCACCTTTCCAGGAATTTTGGGGTAGAGTATGTGAGGATCTGTCAAAGTGTCTGAAATGCTATATCCCAACTGCCCCCTCTTTTTGTTTGCTGAGAAACCTGGACGATGTCCCGAAACACCTTTGGTTCATGTGGTTCTGACTGCCATATGCATCGCTAAGAAAACTATCCTCATGAATTGGAAAAATAGAGAAACTCTCTGCATTAACCAGTATAGAAATCTTTTGTTAGATCATATTACACTTGATTTAGCCTCTGCTCCCACTTCAAATCAATCTCTCTGGGCTCCTTTGATCAGTTTCATCACATAGCGATGATAGGGTGTCATTGATATTGTCCTGCAGGAGAATGTGGGTGATGGGGCGAAGGGTCTGAGTTTGGAGTATCCAGACATTCCCTGGAGGTGGGTTCACTGGGGGTGTCTGGGGCTGGGGGGCTGCTGCCCCCCTCTGGAGGCGCTTGGGTTGCCTCGGGGGGTGGACTACTGGCAGTTGTGAGTGGGGCCCCTTGGAGTCTCTGTGGCGGCCATGGGTTGCTGCCTGGCAGCTGCATCGCCTCTGAGTAGGTCTGGGTGGGGGCCTGGGGGCTCAGGTGTGGGAGCGGTGGGCCCCCTGTGGGGATCTGGACAGGGACTTGGGGATGAGGTCCTGACTCGTAAGCTGCCGGGAAGAAGGCAGGAACAAGCGGCAGTGCATGGCCCAGGCTCAAGGGCCTCAGGTGGACCTTGGCTCTTCTGGAATAATAACTCTGTTCCATCACGGGGAGGGGGATTTCCAGGAGGGGGAGGACCCAACCCTACCTGGCTGTCTCATGTCCTAACTTTGTGGAAGTTGTGCAAATGCAGGGATGGGACTAGATATTCTGCTGGGGTAGGGCTGGGTTGGTGCCCTCGGACTCCGTGGGGCTCTGTGATGCTGCTGCTTTGGGCTCTGGTGAGATGGGCTGGGGTCTCCATGCCCTGGGTGGCATTTTGGGAACAGAGGTGCCTATTGGGGCCAGTGGGGGAGCTGGCTTCCTGGAGGGCTTAGGCCAACCAGCCATTCCTCCCCATCCCCATACATTTTTTCCTCCTGCTCCTTCACATCATCACACAATCTTGCACATAGGACCTTGGGGGGTGGGCAAGTCAGGGGTGTGGGTATGGAACCCAATTCCGCATTCCTGTGGCAGCCTGCCCCCCAATTTTATTTGCACCTTAAAGGGACTTTACGGAGTTTTGAATTTTTATGCTCGCGATTGCCCACTCAGGCCAAAGCGTAACGGCAGCTTCAACAGTAGGCTCATGCACGAGGCACGCATGCTGTACGTGCACACTCCTTAACGAAAATAACAGCTGAGACAGTCCCGTGTGTGTGTGTGTGTGTGTGTGGGGGGGGGGGGGGGGGGGCAGAGGACAGGAGAACGCGCAGCTAATTAATTAAATAATTTGGTTCTGCTCCTCCTTGAACCGTCACCTTATCGTGGTGGAGGAGTTTGAGTGCCCTAATGATCCTAGGAGCTATGTTGTCTGGGGCACTTAGTGCCCCTGGTAGGGTCTCCCATGACAAAGTGGTCTTAGGTGAAGGGTGAGACAAAGAACGGTTCGAAGGATCTTTCATGGCGGTTAAAACGAAGAGTCGGAATACCCAGCCCGGAGGGTTACCGGGGTCCCACCCTGGAGCCAGGCCTGGGGTTGGGGCCCGTGAGCGAGCGCCTGGTAGCCGGGCTTTCGCCCATGGGGCCCGGCCGGGCCCAGCCCGAACCGGATACATGGGCTCGTCCAACTGTGGACCCACCACCCGCAGGAGGAACATGAAGGGTCCGGTGCAATGCGAATCGGGTGGCAGACCAAGGCGGGAGCCTTGGCGGTCCAATCCCCGGACAAGAAAACTAGTTTTTGGGACATGGAACGTCACCTCGCTGGCGGGGAAGGAGCCGGAGCTTGTGGCAGAGGTTGAGCGGTACCGGCTAAATATAGTCGGACTCACCTCGACACATTGCATTGGCTCTGGAACCCGAGACCTGGAGATGGGTTGGACACTCTACTTTGCTGGAGTTGCTCCGGGTGAGAGGAGGAGGGCTGGGGTTGGCTTTTTGTTAGCCCCGAGACTCTCTGCCTGTGTGTTGGGGTTTACCCCGGGGGACAAGAGGGTAGCTTCCTTGCGCCTTCGGGTCGGGGAATGGGTCCTGACTGTTGTTTGTGCTTATGGGCCAAATATCAGTTCAGAGTACCCACCCTTTTTGGAGTCCCTGGGACGAGTGCTAGATAGTGCTCCATCAGGGGACTCCATTGTCCTGCTGGGGGACTTCAATGCTCACGTGGGCAATGACAGCTTGACCTGGAGGGGTGTGATTGGGAGGAACGGCCCACCTAATCTGAACTCGAGCGGTGTTTTGTTATTGGACTTCTGTGCAAGCCGCAGTTTGGCCATAACGAACACCATGTTCGAACATAAGGATGCCCACCGGTACACTTGGTACCAGGGCAGCCTAGGTCACAGGTCGATGATAGATTTTGTAGTCGTATCATCTGACCTGCGGCCGTATGTTTTGGACACCCGAGTGAAGAGAGGGGCGGAGCTGTCAACTGATCACCACCTGGTGGTGAGTTGGATCAGATGGCAAGGGAACATGACGCGTAGACCTGGCAGACCCAAACGCATAGTGAGGGTCTGCTGGGAACGCCTGGCAGAAGAACCTGTCAAGACGGTCTTCAACTCCCACCTCCGGCAGAGCTTTGACCACGTCCCGAGAGCAGTGGGGGACATTGAGTCCGAGTGGGCCTTGTTCCACTCTGCGATTGTCGAGGCGGCTGTTGCTAGCTGTGGTCGTAAGGTGGCCGGTGCCAGTCGTGGTGGCAACCCCCGTACCCGCTGGTGGACACCAGAGGTTCGGGGAGCCGTCAGGCTGAAGAAGGAGGCCTACAGGGCGTGGCTGGTCTGTGGGTCTCCGGAGGCAGCAGACAGGTACCGGATAGCCAAGCGGGGTGCAGCAGTGGCAGTTGCCGAGGCAAAATCTCGGGCGTGGGAGGAGTTTGGTGAGGCCATGGAGAAAGACTATCGATCGGCTCCGAAAAGGTTCTGGCAAACTGTCCGGCGCCTCAGGAGAGGAAGGCAGCAACTCGCTCACACTGTTTACAGTGGGGATGGGGAGCTGCTGACGTCAACTGAGGCTATAGTCGGACGGTGGAAGGAATACTTTGAGGAGCTCCTCAATCCCACCAATGCGCATTCCGAGGAGGAACCAGAGCTGGGAGGCCTGGGGATGGACTGTCCAATCTCGGGGGCAGAAGTTGCTGAGGTAGTCAAACAACTACACAGCGGCGGAGCCCCGGGGGCGGATGAGGTTCGTCCTGGGTATCTCAAGGCTATGGATGTTGTAGGGCTGTCATGGTTGACACGTCTCTACAACATTGCGTGGTCATCGGGGGCAGTTCCTAGGGAGTGGCAGACCGGGGTGGTGGTCCCCATCTTTAAGAAGGGTGACCTGAGGGTGTGTTCCAACTATAGGGGGATCACACTCCTCAGCCTCCCTGGAAAGGTCTATGCCAAGGTACTGGAGAGGAGGGTCCGATCGATAGTTGAATCTCAGATAGAGGAGGAGCAATGTGGTTTTCGTCCTGGCCGTGGAACTGTGGACCAGCTCTATACCCTTGCAAGGGTGATGGAGGGGGCATGGGAGTTTGCCCAACCAATCCACATGTGCTTTGTGGATTTGGAGAAGGCTTATGACCGTGTCCCCAGGGGCACCCTGTGGGGGACGCTCCAGGAGTATGGGGTGGGTGGCTTTCTGTTAAGGGCCATTCAGTCCCTTTACCAGAGGAGCGTGAGTTTGGTCCGCATAGCCGGTAGTAAGTCGGACCTGTTCCCAGTGAGGGTTGGACTCTGCCAGGGCTGCCCTTTGTCACCGGTTCTGTTCATCACTTTTATGGACAGAATTTCTAGACGCAGCCGTGGTGTGGAGTGTGTCGAGTTTGGTGGCAGGAGAATCTCGTCTCTGCTTTTTGCGGATGATGTGGTCTTCCTAGCTTCATCCAGCTCTGACCTTCAGCTCTTGCTGGGTAGGTTCGCGGCCGAATGTGAAGCGGCTGGGATGAGGATCAGCACCTCCAAATCTGAGACCATGGTTCTCGACCGGAAAAGGGTGGCTTGCCACCTCCGGGTCGGGGGAGAGGTCCTACCTCAAGTGGAGGAGTTTAAGTATCTCGGGGTCTTGTTCACGAGTGAGGGTAGGAGGGATCGGGAGATCGACAGGCGGATTGGTTCGGCGTCTGCAGTGATGCGGACGCTGAGTCGATCTGTCGTGGGGAAGAGGGAGCTGAGCCAGAAAGCCAGGCTCTCGATTTACCGGTCGATCTACGTCCCAATCCTCACCTATGGTCATGAGCTTTGGGTAATGACCGAAAGAACGAGATCGCGGATACAAGCGGCCGAAATGAGTTTCCTCCGTAGGGTGGCCGGGCTCAGCCTTAGAGATAGGGTGAGGAGCTCGGACATTCGGGAGGGACTCGGAGTAGAACCGCTGCTCCTCCGGATCGAAAGGAGCCAGTTGTGGTGGTTTGGGCATCTGGTCAGGATGCCTCCTGGACGCCTCCCCGGGGAGGTGTTTCGGGCATGTCCTGCCGGCAGAAGGCCCCCGGGTCGACCCAGGACACGTTGGAGAGGTTACATCTCCAATCTGGTCCGGGAACGCCTTGGGGTCCTGCCGGAGGAGCTGGTGGACAAGGCCGGGGAGAGGACGGCCTGGAGCTCCCTAATTGGGATGCTGCCCCCGCGACCCGGACCCGGATAAGCGGAGGAAGACGAAGACGAAGACGAATTTGGTTCTGTTCCTTTCTCTTCAGCACAGCCGACAAAGGTTTAAGATGGGTCAGTTCGTCAGCTCCACAGAGCTTCCCTTCCCTTGCTTAAAAAATTGTTCCAAAATGAAAGTTGAACCCGCATCTTTATCTGTGAATTCAATGCTGGCGAGCCTCAAATAAAAATTTGGGCATCTTACTGTAAAAAAATATACCATTAATGTAAAAAATAAATTCTAAATAAATTATGGTCGCATCCAGAATCATACCCAGATCTTCTGCACAAGAGTCTGGCATTTTACTGGGTGAGCTAAAGCCCCAGTGATGTCCTTTGTAACTTTTATATTCTTGATGACAGCTGAATCAACGTTCAATGAACGGTTCGGAGCAAAAATGGCTATTTTGTTGCTAATTTGTAGGAAATATCTACAAGAAAGTAGCTAAGAGTCCTCAGAAATGTAGCTAGGTTCATCACTAGGTGTGAGGAACAGCGACAAAGTCGCTGAGTGGGCACTACCTCTCTCTCTGCTGCTAAAGCTACGGATAGCAAATCCTACAGGCTATGCCTGAGTGTGAACGTGCATGAAGCAGCCTGCTCGACCCGAGCAGCTCTCTTTCTGTGATTTTACAGAAAAACAGGCAATCACAGTAAAAATGCCAGGGCTCATTCTACAGGACCAGGGCATTGCAGGAGAATGTATGAAGAAGAAATTTATTATTTCTATACATGTTTTGGCTGTCAAACTTCCATAATGCCCCTTTAAACACTTTCACCAACGACATTCCACGCAAACACACACTTAGGGCCTTGGGAGTGAGCACACTCTCTTCATCCGGTCAGTAACAAGATGGCGCCTTTGCTTGGCTTGGCCGCAGTCACCGGCCACTTTTTCTAACTTTTCTCCACTAACCTCCTCTTTTCCACCTTGCTCCTGTCTGTGATCCTCTTCAGAAGTGTCCCTGCTACCATCTCCTATGATCGCCAGACTCTTTTGTCCTTCCGTTCATTCACGATCGCCCAAGATGCACCGAGGACGTACTTCCCTGCTTGTTTATCTGAGTGGCGTACTGGCCCGGAGCCAAACAACGATCCCAACCTGCGCGCCTGTTTATCCGGTCCTGGGAAAACGTCGGAGAAAAGGGGTAAACGAGCAGGAATCCAGGTGAGAATAAGACTTCTCTTAAAGCATGGTTTATCTAGTAAACATAGGCGTGATCTTCTGGCTTCTCTTCCTTTGTTTGGCGACTTGAGCGCCACTTCTGCATTCCCGCCAGGCCGCGTTGCGGCGCAGTATCTCCATCCAAGTTTTTTAAGGTCGGTTTATCCGCATTGCTCAGTGGTTTCTCCTCCTGTTCCCTCCACAGTGTTGGGAGTAATGTGGTACAAAAGTAATTAATTACTGTAATGCATTGCTTTTTGCTGTAATGTGGTAATGTAAGGCATTACAGGGAAAGAAAATGGTAATATTTACTCGGTACAATTGTCAGTAACGCGGTAATTACAATGCATTTTTAAACCCAGAATCAAGATGTGGGTTTCTTAAAAATTAAAATTGCGGAAAGCTCAAAATAAAGATCCGGTATCTACATATATTACGTCATTTATGGACTCCGCTTTGCAAGCATTCTATGAGCAGAGAGGACGCAGCGGTAATGGCTCAAATACTCCATCGGCGTCCTGCGCGCGGCCGCTGTTATATTCACAAAATCGCTCCACCAAAACAAAATAATTCACTTGCGATCGTTCATATCAGCGCATATTCTCTGTACTTTCTGTACTTTTCTGACGTGCTTTGCCTCAGCTGAGTTCATAATCTGTGCCCTCGCCCGGTGATTTCAACTCATTGCTGCTGGAGCGCAGCGCATATTATGCTTTTTTTTTTTTTTTGCGTTCGGTAGATCCCTTTGGCTGATTAGTTAGAAAGTAGGGAATCTAGAAAACTGTTTTTCTGGAAGACAGTGGAAACATGCAACATGCAGGAAGGTTAGAGGGAGAAAGGGCAGGAAATTATTCAAATAAAATCAAGAAAACAAAACAAAGTGCTTGAAAAGAAAATATAAGTAGGTAGATTTATCCCCAATACACATTTTCACCAGTGAAAAGCAATAATCTATAAGCATTTTATATTTATACATATGATAGAATCAGATCACCCCAGACGTCAGTCCCACATCCAGGGCCGTATAAAGGCATTTGGGGACCAAGGCAAAATTGGCTTGGAGCCCCCACCACCTCACATCCTTCTCAGTTAATCTAAGATGGCAGTGTGCTGAGAGTGCAGTTTGTTGTTGCATTTATTTAATAAAGAACTGTTATATCTGACTGTTTTTAACAGCAATGCTCAGACACCATGGTGTCACATCACCTTCCTCTGGATGTGTCATGAGTTCACTGAGCATCACATGACCTAATTCATATTGAAATTGTTTTGGTAAAAGTAACTTAAAGTAATGCAAAAGTAGTGTAATGCCTTACATTTTAAAATCAGTAATATTATAATGTAATCAATTACATTAAAATGAGGGTAACAAGTAATAAATAATGCATTACAGTTTTGAAGTAACTTGCCCAACACCGTCCATCCATAAGTGGTTTTTATAAACACCGTGGATCTAACCCTGCTAATTTACGTACACTAACTCCAGCTGTTTCTGTAGTTTCTGATTCCTCCACCTCAGTCAGCATGGCTGTATTAAATACCTGCTCTGTTAACAATAAGTCCTTCCTGCTCAATGATCTAATTCTCTCTAAAAACCTGGATTTTCTGTTTCTGACTGAAGTTTGGCAGCAAACATCTGATTATTCTGGTCTGATTGAACTCTGCCCGAGTGGTTATTCTTTTCTTAGCCAGCCCCAGGGTTCTGGTCGTGGTGGAGGCCTAGCTGTTGTTTTCAGAGACCATCTTCCATGTAGCTCTACAACCTCTGGTCACTTTGCTTCCTTTGAACTGCAGCTGATTAAAGTCAGGCGTAAGGACCCGTTCTACTGTGCTGTGGTCTATCGTCCACCTGGTCCAAACAGTTCTTTCCTTCAGGAGTTTAGTGACTTTCCATCCTCCACTGTGAAGCTGTCCAGACTGGTGATTGTTGGTGACTTGAACATCCATGTTTATCATCCCTCTGATCACTTTGCCATGAATTTCTCCAGCCTTATGGACACCTTCGGCTTTACCCAGCATGTTTCTGGCCCCACAAACACCAGGGGGCACACTCTGGACCTTGTTTTTACCCTGAGTCTAAATGCTGACAGTGTTTGTCCTGAGGACGTTTATATTTCAGATCACCATTGCATTTTCTTTAACTTGTCAGTTTCTGCGTCCCCACCTCCTGCTCGCCCTATGGTTAGTTCTCGTTTTCTTAATGAGAGCACAGCTAGAAATTTTTCTGCTGCTTTTGATCCACCCTGTTCTTCTGATAACGACCCAGATTCCTTAACTTCTCATTTTAACAAGCACTGCCTCTCCATTCTGGACAACATCTGTCCTGTCAGAACCAGATCAGTTCCTGCAGTGAACCCTACTCCCTGGTTTAATGACAGCCTTCGCAGCCTGAAGCACCAATGCAGAAAAATTGAGCGTTTGTGGAAGAAAACCCATCTCCACGTCCATCTGCTGCACCTAAAGGATCTTCTGACATCTTTTAACTCTGCAGTCAGAGACGCTAAGGTTTCCTATTTCTCCAACCTGGTGTCCCAGAGCAAAGGAACCCCAAGGTGCTGTTTAACACCATCAGCAGCATCGTCTCTCCTGCCTCTCCTACAGCCTCCATCCACTCTGTTACAGACTGTGAGAACTTTCTGTTTTTCTTTGTGGACAAAGTCAATAAGGTTAGATCTAGCATCTCTCCTTCAGCCTTATCGCTGCCTCTCCCAACTCCAACCAGGCCCATCATCCTAGATAGCTTTGCTCCAGTTTCTTTGCCTGAGTTAACCAAACTTGTTAACTCTATGAAGACCTCTGCATGCCCACTCGACATCTTACCCTCATCTTTGTTTAAAAGTGCTTTTCAGTCCATCGGTCCCAGCGTGCTCTCTATAATTAATGCTTCTCTGGTTTCTAGTCAGGTCCCTGCTTACTTTAAGAATGCTGTAATCCACCCGCTTCTTAATAAACAAGCCTTGACCCCTCTCTTCATAGCAGCTTCAGACCCATCTCTAAACTTCCATTCATCTCCAAGATCTTGGAAAAGGTTGTGGCTAAACAACTCACAGCTGCTCTTGATGAACATAACATCTATGATAACTTCCAGTCAGGTTTTCGTAGAGCTCATTCTACTGAAACAGCTCTTCTTAGGGTCTCCAATGACCTTCTGACTCACAGTGATGCAGGGGACTGTCCTGTTCTGGTCCTGCTGGACCTGACTGCAGCCTTTGACACTGTTGACCATCACCTGCTACTGGAGAGGCTGAGAGACTGGGTAGGCCTATCAGGATCTGCTCTGGAGTGGTTCTCCTCTTATCTCTCTGAGCGCTCCTTTTCTGTAACCATCTCCAAGTTTAGGTCCTCCACCACCTCCCTTACCCATGGTGTCCCACAAGGTTCTGTGCTAGGGCCTCTACTCTTCCTCCTCTATCTGCTTCCTCTTCAGCACATCCTGAGCTCCTTCAAAGAAATATCCTACCTTCTTTACACAGATGACATCCAACTGTACATCTCCTTTAAGCCCCATGAGATGTCTAAGCTGCAGCTGTTACACACCTGCTTAGACTCTATCAAAACCTGGATGGCTGGGAGCTTTCTTCAGCTGAATGAAGATAAGATTGAGATCCTCATCTGTGCCCCAGACAAGCTGGTTCCCAAAGTAAGAGACTCTCTTGGTCAGCTTGCTTCTCACAACAAACCTTCTGTCAGGAATCTTGGCGTGACCTTTGACCCAGCTCTCACCCTATATTCTTATGTCATTTCTCTTGTTCGCTCTTCCTCCTTCCATCTCAGGAACGTTGCTAAGCTGAGTCCCATTCTGTCCCGCTCTGAACTTGAGACAGTTCTCCACACCTTCATCTCCTCACGCTTAGACTACTGTAACTCTCTTTTCACGTGTCTGAGCAGAACCTCCCTGAACCGTCTACAGGTGGTTCAGAATGCCTGCGCTCGGCTTCTGACCAAGTCCTCCAAACACACCCACATCACCCCGCTTCTCCTCCAGCTTCACTGGCTGCCAGTCAACTTCAGGGTTCATTTCAAGATCCTGGTTCTGGTCTATAGGGCCTTGCATGGACAAACACCATCTTACATTGGTGATCATCTTAGTCCCTACACCCCCAGCAGGTCCCTGAGGTCCAGTGATCAAAGCCTACTGGTTGTGCAGCACCAGGCTAAAGACCAAAGGTGACAGATCATTTGCTGCTGTGGCCCCCAGACTCTGGAACTCTGAGCCTGAGATCAGTGGACTCAGTGGACCCCTTTAAAAAAGCAGCTGAAAACTCACTTGTTCAAGCTGGCTTTTCTATGACCTTCTTCACCACTCTATCTTTATTCTGCTCTCCCCACCTATTCCACCTTCCTCAAGATCCACTGATTTCCCTCTTTCCTGTTCACTCTCTCTCTTTCTTAACTTTTTTTTAACCACAATTGCCTATTTTTGCTCATTTTAAATATATTTTTTAAACATTTTCTAAATACTTTTTTATATTTTTACATTTTTTGTTTTGTGAAGCACCTCGTGATTTTTATCTTGAGAGGCGCTATAGAAATGATACTTTCTTCTTCTTCTTCACACTCAATGGCATTTGGCAAGGGGATCTTTCAGCCTCATTCCGAGTGCCGGTGCCCACTTCCAATTTTAAACTGCACTCGGACACAGAGGGCTTTTCCTTTTTCTTTGATACAGCACTCTGGGAACAGCCTATTCGTTCAGAAATTTCTTTCTGTGTCTTACCCTCTTGCTTGAGGGTGTCAATGGTAGCCTTCTGGACAGCAGTCAGGTCAGCAGTCTTACCCATGATTGCGGTTTTGAGTAATGAACCAGGCTGGGATTTTTTAAAAGCCTCAAGAATCTTTTGCAGGTGTTTAGAATTAATTAGTTGATTCAGATGATTAAGTTAATAGCTTGTTTTAGAGAACCTTTTCTTGATATGCTAATTTTTTGAGATAGGAATTTGGGTTTTCATGAGCTGTACGCCAAAATCATCAATATTAGAAACAATAAAAGGCTTGAACTACGTCAGTTGTGTGTAATGAATCTAATATATATGAAAGTCTAATGTTTATCAGTACATTACAGACAATAATGAACTTTATCACAGTATGCAAATTTTTTTTAGAAGGACCTGTATACAAGCGCGTGAATGCACACAGGTGCTCACATGGTGCTCTCATAAGTATGGACTTTGGCATTTTCAACACACATCTTAAGGCTGTGGATGGCACTAAATGCACTGTTATTTATTATCGTGTGATTGTTCAGTAAAACAATGTTGATCTTATATTTCCTCATCAGGTTGATGCAGTGATAGCTTGCAGTTGTATTGTTGTGTGTCCCATGTCCCCGCCCCCTTTTGTTTCTTCCTTTCTCTTTCACCTCTCTGTGTCTGGTCTGAATTACAAAGTATTCTATAAACAATAACAATAAAATTTTAAGTATCAGGCGTGAAATTAAAGCAGAAGCTTTTATGCTCCACCTGAGAGTAAATCTGTAAGGCTTGTCACCAGCATTCAGACATTAATTCTGTTTGCTTGACAGCCAGACAGGACACATGGAAAAAAAAAAAAAAAAAAAAGATTCATAAAAATGAGTTTGCCATCCTCAGGTTGGGTGAGCTGTCTATACTCAAGTCGTTACCACAATTTGTGTTTTTCCTGCAAATTTTCTCTTTAGGACACATTATGGACAGGAGATAATTTTGGCTTGCTTTTAGTGTCCCATTAGGTTTCACTTTTGCTTTCACCATCTTCTCGCTGTGCATTCGTCTTTACCCGCCATGGCGGCGAGCGGTTGGATTTAGAATGATTACTTTAGTTGTCAATGGCAGTGAATGAGTTAACACTTTAATCTAACAGCTGAAATGTCTCCTCAGCCTTCATTAGTTTCTACAGGAGTGATTCATCACCAAATCAAACAAATTAGCAGTGTTCACGATCTAAAACATGCAGGAAACGTGCTGGATGCAGACTGCAGTGTCATGCATGGAAGCTCCACTTTACTAAGTCCAACAGACCGGACTGGCACTCTGAAGTTGCAAGTGCAGCATTCTGGCCACAGGTGGCCGTGGGGGTCTGAGGGACTTTTCATTAATTCTGTAAAGGGTCATTTTAGCACATAATGGCTCAAGAAAAGGATTTGAAAATATGAAAAGTGTGCCTTTAACTAAGAGGCAGATGGCCAGATTCCATATATAGTGAGGTAATTGAGAATGGCTTCGGTCAAAATAATGAGTCACAATTGTCTCAGTTTGGTTGCAATTTACCTTTTGATTTATTCATATCTTGGTCTCCGACTCCTTCCGAAGTTTCTCAAACTCTGACTTGCAGAAACTGCACTGAGAGGAGAGGAGAATTGTTGCACAATTTTTGGTTTAGGAGCTACAAGGGGGAGCAGTTTGTAGCGCTGATGCCTCACAGCAAGGAGGTTGCAGTTTTGAGTCCCAGCTGCAATCATTCTGTATGCATTCGTGATTTTTTTCCAGGTGCTGGGGTTTCTTCCCACAGACCAAAAACGTGCATATAAGTGTGTGTGACTGGTCATTTATCTCTTTGTGACCATGTGATGGACTGGAGATCTGTCCAAGATGTCCTCTCTGTGACCCACTGAGGTCAGCTGAGATAATGAAAGGATGGATGAAATTTTTAATGTCACAGAAGAGAGGAGCTGAGGAAATTGAAAACTCTTGCAAATGTTCTGAGACCTTTTGGAAACTCCTTTGAGAATACCAACAGTTTGTGCTGAAGCATCAGTTCTGGATTAAGAGATTCTGTATGGAGTTGATTTTTAACAGCAGATTAACCTGGTGTTCACTGCAGTTCTCTTTGTGGCCAGTAGGCATCTCTTCTGAGCATTTCAACTTGTGTGCTCTGTGTTTTTACAGTTTAAAAGTCTCATTCACAGAGAAACCATGTTGGTTTTTAAAAAATATAATCGTGAGTTCTATTTGCACACTGAAGATGAAAGTTGCCCCCAGCCCCGTCGCATGCAGTGGCTGCAGAAAGGAAACAGATGGGGAAATGATCGGGTCGGATGAAGACGGTCTCTTCTACGTCTGGGAAATACATGGATTCATGGCCCCGCCCACAGTAGCTTATGAGCTGAGCGCTCTGCTTGTGAAGGCTAACATTAGAAACTCCACAACAAGACAGAACATGGGCTGTGATCAAATCATCGACATGTAAATATTGGACAATGGGTTTCCATAGATTCCAATAACACGTTTTTGAAGAAAAATGGGAGGTGGCCACCACCGCCATTTTGACTGTGTCACAGGTTCCGTCAAGCCCAGACAATTCCACAAAAGGGAAGAGAGGTGGAGCTGAGGGTGGGGCTGTAAGGCTGGGATCAACTGACGACACCCGGTCGAACTAGCTACAAGCTAACCCAAAGCTAACGTGGAGGTGGGAGCTAAGCTAACGGAGGTAGCAACCTAGCTACAACCGGAGTTAGCTGTGCACAACACCAGAGCTTCTGAGTCAGAGATACGCCGGGCTGACCGCTGGGTAAAACCGGGTGGAACACAGAGGTCTCTGAGAGCTCCACAAGCCAGCAGCCGCACAGCAGACAAGCGCCGCTGCGATCTGAGATGCGCAGAGCTGCCGCTGGGGAGAACCGGGTGGAAAGGTTTCCATCCCAGAGCTCCACAAGCCGGCAGCCCGCGCAGCAGACAGAAGCCGCAATCATACAGAGATGCGGGGAGGGGAGAACCGGGTGAAAAAGAGATCTCCCGAGAGCTCCACAAGCCGATAGTCGGAACTCAGCTCCACCAACATGTTATATTTCAACCCATTTTCTAAAGTGCAGCATTATGTTAAATGCACTGGGTTTTACCCTATTACATTTAAATTTCATGGTTAAACAGTACATGTTAAAATCTAAGCTCAGCTCGGCAGTGACCTAAAATACATAAATATAATTTTACTTACCGAAACAAATGAAGTGGAGACTCCTTGGACGCTCTATTAGTGCAACTAATACCACAGCAAGTCATTTTGTCCAACAATTGCACAAATAATATCCATAAAAGAACGCACAAACGCTACATCTAATGGTCTAAGTAGAGAGACTGAAAATGACCGAACAGTTTTCAGGCGAGGCCGAGGCTCAGACTGAGGCCTTTCCACGGAGCTAGCTCTGTGGTCACGTGGGTCGGATGCTCATTAATTATACAGAATTTTAGGCTTTTAATACACTTAAACAGAAGAGTGAAAAAAAATTCACCCCCCTCAGAGTTGTCATGAGTGTAAACTAGATCATTTAAACCAAAAACATGTTTTGGAACAAGGCTGTAAACATGTTTATTTCTGCAGTGAAATTGGAATTTTTAACATGGGAGTCAATGAGGATTTGCTCGCTTCTGACACCAGCCCCCAGTGGATGAGGGTGGAATAGCAATTTATTTCATTTCCGCGTTTGCTTCAATTTTTCACCCGCATTGTGGGGGCTTGGTTCAAATACAGGTGTTGCATGCTCATGAGTACCTCATTGTTCTCATTGGTCTCAGGAGAACGTGTTCTTCCTTGACCGGTTAGACCAGATGTTAACAGCTGTGAATTTGGACAGTCTGGCCTTAAATAATAGTCCCACCCCTACAACGGTGGATGTCCTCCTGTCACCTAGCAACTGCCACCACACTAAGAAGAAGCAGCAGAAATGGAGCTCTATTATGTTTTAAACCTTTTCCTTGTTTTGTTACTACAGCAGAAGTACCGCCAATGTTCTGAGAAATCCAGTTCCCCAGAAATATTATGTTTCCCCTAATAACTTAGGCAATTAAAGAACAAATATTTCCAAATTCACAGGACTCAATGTTCATTATGAGACTAAACAACCTCAAATAAAAGATGGTTAAGTGAGATTGCAGCCTTTTACATAACTTTCAAAAATGATAAATAAACTTGCTGGAAAAGAGTGAACAACAATGATTTTACTGTACGTTTTTGTTGTTTTAAGGAGGAAATATAAATTTAAAAAACAAACATGACATGTGGAGGCCGATATTTTAAAAGAATTGCATTGTCGATGGCCGATATGTAAAACCAATTATTAAGGCCGATATATTTATCTACGTTTTAACTGCACATTGATTGTGAAAGACAACTGAACTCTCACTGTGTGCAATATAAATTAAATAAGTCAATAAATGTCTTAATACTTATTGAACTTAAAATAAAACTCAAAACAATTTAAAAAATGATGTGCTGGGGTCCTTTGGGTCCTTTTTTCAGTTTAGTAGTGGCGGCAGTTGGCCACACAGGTGCCTTTTTTATTTCTTTATTTTTTTATCGGCTTCTAAAAATTATTTCGGGCAATGGCGGATATAGAAAAGTCATTTATTTATTTATTTATTTTAATTTAACATATCGGCCCGATTTATCGGCTGGCTTCTAATGACCTTATTACTTTGCATCATGTTTCTGTAAAAGTCGATCACAAATGGTGTGAAGAGCCTGACACGGGGGAACAGATTTCAGTGAAACAGAATTTCTCACAACACCAGCATGTGCATCTCGGGATTTCTAGAGGTGAGGACTCTACACCGCACCTGTTCTCAAATTCAAGGAAAAGAAGAACGAATTTCAAGACCACATTCTGAGCGCTCTTTGAATTTGGACAGTCTTCGTTGCGACGCTGTGATGTCACTGGTCTTAAAATCTGACCTCATGAGCACGCAACCCCTGAATTTGAACACAGCCATATTCAGGCTTGTATCATTCGTAGAGGAAAAAAAATCATCAATGTTGCATTTTCTTTACCTCCGAAATTAGAGAGAACACAAGCAGCGGAAGAGTTGCGTTGCTGTTAGCCAATCAGAGGCAAGATGTTGGCATATCATTCGTGCTGATTAGTGACTCATAGTCCTGCTGTTCCCTCCCTGTTTTAGGATTTGTTTCATTGTCTAGATTGCTGTTGAAACAAACCCATTTGCAGACTTTTCCCTGTGGTGTTCAACCTCTCAACCAACATGGGACTAAAAAAAATCTGCATGTGCATGTGATCATGGACTGATTTTTATTAGGGCTGCACGATATTAAGAAAACATGCATTTGTATAATTACTGGTGAATAATTAGATTTCTGTTGCAATAAAGTGAATGCAGCTCATTGTTGTGACCTTAAAGGTGCATGCAGAGGTGGAAGTATAGTCCTCTTACTCTAAAAAAAAAGTTGTTCTGGTTTCTAATTATGTGTTGGGATTACAAGGTGACCCAAGGAAGCTGTGTTCAAAGACATCTTCTGGGTCAGTGGAGCTCAACTCATCAGTTTCTCACATGACTCTCAAACACCTGTAGATAAAAAAAGAGAGGGAAACAAAGGTTGTGCTGTGTGCATGGCACAAATGCACGAGCACAGAGGGTCGTTTTAAACTTTTAGCATCATATTTCACTCTAATGCAAACAATCGTGCGTACACATGACTCATGGGAGAGTCAAACACTGCTGAGTGTTTTTTTATTGTTGATGACAAGGGTCCGTGAAAGAAGGAAAGGCTTCCTGCCTGTGATCTTGTTGTCGTGGAGACAGTGGGCCCCAGTAAAACAGGTCTGCTCAAATCCTTTCATCTTAAGAGGGAACCCAAAAAGGATCTTTAAACTGACACGGTTTGTTCCACACGAAGTAAACCACTGGCATAGTTTGGATGTTTGTCCTGTCCGCAGCTTTCATCAGACCTGATGCCAGCTGGAGAAAACTACTTTAGATCTGCGAAAGAAAATCATTAGAGGCAGGAAACGTTTAAGGAGACGAAACAGATGTATGTGGAGAGACAAAAGGATTAGTATGAAGATAAATTCTTCTACGGCCCCTCATCTTTCACACTCGAAGGATCGGTTATCATCTTGTAAACATTTGGAAGACTTCTTTGCAAGATTACTCAGTGTAATAATTTATGTTTTAAATCTAACTAAAAATCAATTTTCACCTAAAAAGATGTTTCTTTTCACAAATGCAGCCTTCTTGTTCATATTCACACAGCAGAATGTCTGTTTCATATGCATGGTTAACCACATTTAGCTGTGGTGACAAACACTTTTGCACCATTGTTTTAATGTTTCATCACATTTTTCTGCATCTTTTTGTTAAATCACCAAAAAAGTGGAGGAAAAAAAGGCACAAAAAAAAAATTCTTGAGTATGGAGGCCCTAAAGGTACAAAAAAAGATGGAAAACATTGACAGGACCTGGTTTTTGGTCACATGTAGAAGAATATTTAAGAATATTTGGAATTTTTTTAGGATTCTTCATAAAAAATATATATGTTTCACATTTTTACCCTTTTAACAATAATCATTTATTATTCTTGACTTAAATTCTTACTTTTAAATTTACAAAGCCCCACCTCTTTGAGGATGTCAGCTGAAGGAGAAAGTAGGTTCAGACGACAGGATTTGGAGTCTTATTTCCTAGTACTTGGGCATTTTGTCTCTGACTGGCTAAGAGCAACATGGCTCTACCACTGACTATTTGCTTTACAATGTCGAGGTTTTATCTCCACAAATAACACAAGCCTGCAGGAGTTCTGCTGTTGTGGAAATGCTAATGCTAACAGTTGGCTTCTACTAGTCTAGACGTTCTCTGCTGTTTCCTGGACACTAAACTAACAGCCTGGTTGTACTTGTTGTGAGTCAAGATGGGTGAGTCCATGAAGTGTGACAGCAGCCCTTTTTAGAAGACACACCATGCTGGCAAATCAGCGTAATACTGCCACCACCATGTGTCTTATCAACGAGCCGTAGCGGCATGGCGACGCGGGGATTTTGCAGCATTCGTTTCATCAAGGCCGGGCTTGTGAATGCATATTACACCTTGGTGCAACAGAGGGAGGTGCCATGATCACGTGGGGAGTTACTGCTGAGCTCCAGCTGGCAGATATGTTGAAAATAAAAGTTAGCACGGGCGACAAGTTTTGCTTTTAATAACAGAACTGAGATGATAACCTGGAGCAATGCAGAGCCTCAGGAGCTTCTCTCTCTGAGCTGAAGCTCAGATTACACAGGGACTGTGGAGAACAGTCGCCTTTAGGAGCAGCTTGTCAAAAAAACTTGAGTGCGGCTTCGATCTCAATAAAAAGCAAGTTATGTCCAAGTTATAGGTCAGTGGCATATCGCAGAGACCGCCCATACCCCCTTTATACCATCACCATGTAATTTTTTTTGTGAAAAGGACATGGTTGCGCCTTTTTACCGCCACGGTCTGACCACTGAAACGACCGAAAGCTCCCTGATGCCGGCTCGGCATGAGAAAAATTTGGCGGCATAATTTTTTAAGAGACTAGTGTGACGTAGATCTGTCAGGCGTTTCTGCACCGACCATACTCCCGTCTATTTTCTATCAGAAGCTAATGCAGGAGATAATGGTAGACTATTTTCACATTCAGCCTGCATGTTGAACTAAGAGTCACTGATAATTTTCAAAAATAAGTTAACAGTTTCCTTTTAACCTCTAGAGGAAAGTCCACATTCTTCTTTTCCTAAACCTGAAAGTGTTCTGATTTTTCAGTGGCTCTCGGTGTGTGTTTTATATCCTGACACACACACACACAAGTCCTTGTTTATTTCTATGATGAGAGTGCGTCTCTGCGCTAATGCCAGCAGGACAAACTCTTTCATGTTTGTTGTCTCGACTTTAAAACTGATTCTGATCTTGCAGCTCGGTTAGAAATTCCTGATTTGTCTTTGGTTCTAATAAACAAAATCAGCCAGCGTTTCTTTCTTCTTTTCTGTTTATTCTCTGCAGGGTTTGATTCCCTTCCAATCAAAACAACAGCAGGATCATTCCATTGTATTTAACGTCCAGCATCTATTACCCAGCCATTGTGCTGCCCTGCTTTGGACTGGATATGAACAGATATCTGACATGAAGGATAAACATTTTGTGTCATGCATGAAAACACAGAGGAAAAATGTCGAATGATGAAGACTTTTTTCTTTCTTTCTTCCTCAGTTTGATATTTAAAGTCCCTTCACGTCTAAGAAGACAGATGAAAATTCTTATTTTTATAAACTCAGATTAATCTGCCAGTGGACTTCATTCCCCTTCGTGTCTTCACGTTGAAGTCTGCGCTCTGCTGCAGCTCAGGGAAAATTCCTAATGTAGGTCTTTGTTTTTGTGGTCATTGCTAAAGATGGAGCTGCGTAGGCCTCCTGCCAATCTGCTGTGTCACATGAGGGTCATAAATCACAACTACTGTGAGGTTTTGGGTAATGGTACAGTGCAGGCAGTTCTGGATGGGCCGGGCTTCGTTCAGTTTATGTTTGTGCTGCTGAGGCTGGTGTGGTTGTTGGTGGCCTCGGTGGTCAGACAGAACCATTCCCAAGCATCAAGCCAATGAGAATTTAGAGAAAAACTGCTCCGTCAACAAAAACTCAGGCCACTTCAGCATCCTTCAAAGGAACGTAGGCATGGCAGCTTCTATAGGGACGCGAAGAGGAAACGTCCCACATTCCCCCCAAAAGATGCCGATTAGTTAAGTTTTACAATCGGTAGAAAAATACAGAGTTCTCATAAAGTTCAAAAATAGTTTTGTTCACATTAAAGGTGCATTATGTAGAAATTATGTGAAAATTACATCCTGTGGTAAAATTTGGTTACTGCAACCACTTTAAACAACTCTGGAGCTTTTTGCCGTGCCAGCCTTCGTCAAATTACAATTGTCGGCGCTGCAGCATTAGCTCGCAGGAGACACGGCGTCCCCACACTCACCGATGGTAAACGGTAGTTACGTCCCTCCTTCCTTTGTTTTAAAAGGAGAAAAACTGACAAACTCCACCGCCAGCTGGATATGAAACACGTTTCAGTATGACCTTCCTTCCTAAATTACTCTTTAGGGATTTTCTCACTGTAAACTTCTCACTATATTATTACATACTGCACCTTTAAAACACAATTTAAAAACCTCCTCAATCCCACCGGCATGTTTTCCAGGGAGGAAATGAGATCTGGGGATTTTGGGCCGGGCTTTCCAATCTTTGGTGCTGAGGTCATCGAGGTCGTCAAAAAACTCCTTAGTGGCAAGGCCTGGGTGGGTGAGTCCTCAGGCTCTGGATGTCGTGGGTCTTTGTTGGCTGATGCAGCTCTGTAACATTGTGTGGTCGGTTCTCCTGGATTGGCAGAACGGACCACACACGGTTGGAATCGTGTTCCAACTAAAAGGGGATCACACTCTTGAGCCTCCCCGGCTATTCAGAGGTTCTGGAGAATGACACAGTTTAGTCCACATTACTGGCAGTTATTCAGGCTTGTTCCTGTTGAGAGTTGGACTCCGCCAAGGTTGCCCTTTATAACTGTTATGGAAAAATTTATGTTTATTAATTCTTGATCATGGACTTAATCAACTGAATGTAAATGTATTGCTCTATGCCTCTTTGCACACACACACACACATTCTTGACTTTCCCCACACACACACACACACACACACACACACACACACACACACACACACACACACACACACACACACACACACACACACACACACACACACACACACACACACACACACACACAATCTCTCTCTCGTTCTCTCTCTCACTCCCATCTCTCTATAAATAAACTCTGTGAACAGATGTTTGGGGCATTTTTCCTTGTGCACTATGCCACAGTTATAACTATTTGACTTGTCTGTTCATTGTCTCCTTCTCTCTTCACTACAGGAAACAGGTTTATTTATTGATAAACATATTGATAAAATCCATGACATTATTTGGTCCTTTGAAAGCCGGGGTCCCATCACCTCGCGGCGCCAAGAACCGATGCCGGAGAACTGTCGACAACCTAATCTCTTCCAGCGCTGAATTTTGCTGGGGGGTCGGTGAGGTCTTGACGTCGCTAGGAGGAATGCGGATCCACAAACTCAAGCCTTGAGTGGAGAGATTCGGTGAGACAAGTTAGTTGTTTTGTTTTGTGGTACCGAGAGAAAATCCTAGGTGACCAGAGGTCAAATTTAGGTGTCGTTCGCCTGGAATAGGATGGTTTTGACAGATTCTCTGTATGCTGTCTGTATTTGGCTTGGTTTTTGAGCGTTTTAGCTGGAGAATTAGAAACATGCTGTTGGGGTTATTAGGAGCGAACAATTCGTAAGCTTTAACTTACTTTTGGATTCTTCAATAAATTCTGTAAATATGGAACTATTTACTGATTTATTAATTAATTAAGATATTCTTAGATATCTTCGGGGCACCACCCTTTAATTAGAAAGGGAAATGAATCCAAAACTCTTATCAGTCTTTCTTGAAGTTCGTAGAATCCTCGGAGCAGAGACTTCTCTTCGACACAACAAAGCTACTGGACACAAAAATCTGAATTTTATAACATTTAATTAACAATTTGTCAAATGAATAAACAGTGGAATAGATGAATAATAACCGTGTGATATGATTGAAGATGGATGTGTTTGCATGTGATGGAGGATGTATGAATGGGGTCCTTTGTTCTCACAAAGGAGTAGTGTGTGTGTGTGTGTGTGTGTGTGTGTGTGTGTGTGTGTGTGTGTGTGTGTGTGTGCGTGTGTATGGATTCAAAATGGAGTCTTGAATACAAGATGGCTGACCCCTTTGTCTGGCTAAAGTGTGGGTGGCAACTTGCACTTTAACTTCCAAAGCACTTAGAATCAGTAGTAACTTAACCTTAAATCACTCAAAACATTTCAAAAGATCATGAAACAACACAAAAGATTAATCACAAATTAATATCTTTTAGTTTCAGCCTGGCCATGACAGAAACCATTTTAAGATACCAAACAATGATCAATAAGCAGTTTATTCTTTCAAAATGACCCGACGGACGTGTTTGGGACGAAAGAGGAAAACACGAAGCTACTTTTTAAGCAATAGCGCGGTTTTATTGCTTATTCTGGACTATAGAGTTAACGGAAGAAGAAGGAGAGAGAGAAAGAGATGAGTTGCTGATCACCAGAAGAGCGAGGCGTCCCTCCCTCTTTGATTTGACGGTTCTCCGTGTTTCTCCGCAGCTTTCGGCGTCGTCCGTCGGTTTGATGCTTTCTCCGTTGTTTGGCGTTCACGAGTGTTTCTCCACGGGCTGGACAGAGACAGCAAAGTTTCTTTCTGTGCTGAGTTATAACTTACAGCGTGCTTGATGGAGTTGTTGCTTTCCTCCGCAGTTCTGTGTCCTCAAACATCAGCTGGAGGGGAGCAGAAACGAGCAGATCTGATGGGCTTGCAGTTTAGTTTCCAGCAGTTCCGTGGGCTCAACTTGGGCACTTAGAGCTTCCGCGTGCTCAAGTTGTCGGAGCGTTGACAAGCGTGTCCTTACCGCCAGGTATCCTGGGCAAAAGAACAAGGTTTCTTTGTCTCTGCTGAAGATTTATGGTCTTAGTTCGCGGGAAAAGCTCCACGGCTTCCCGCACATGCGCAGAACGTGTTTCTGGTACTAGGCGGTGACGTCATCACAATGCTTCCGTGTGCAAAGCATCATGGGAAATGAAGTTTCTTGGCGCTGATGTGATTATTTGCTTTTCAGAGCAATTTAAGCACAGTCATTTTGGAGAAAATCACTGCATAGTAATTTCCTCATGAGGTCAGACCCTCAACATTCCCCCTTTTGGTTTCGGGGATCGCGCCCAAAGCTCGATCGTCGGAAGCACAGATGGGTTTGTTCCTCATGAACGTAGGTCGACTTGATTGTCGGAAGCACAGGTGGGTTTGTCCCTTAGGACGTTGGTCTCCTTGGACGCCTTTGTCTTTGGTCTTTGTCTTTGTCAGGCACAAAGAGGATAGGAAACGGGATAGTCCCCAACGCGCATAACGAGAAGAAGCCACTCACGCAGGTGGTACGCAATGATGATGTCGTCCATGCGAGAGGTAGTAGTGTAGAAGGAGGAAGGTCGGTGGGCGGTTAACTCCACGAGTGGACACAAAGGCATCTCACCGCCGGCCATACAGTTCAGTTTATGGAGCACGCGGTGATGTACGAGGTCCATAGTTCGCAAACGCGCATTGACCTATGTGGTCCCAAGAATGCTCTAGTTATCTGTGTTGTTGTTTGTTCTTAGATGTTGAATGCTTTAACTGTTGTTTGGAAATGAGAGAGTGTATGGATTTGCTTTGTACATGTGGTATCTAATTATGGGGGAATAAGAACTCACAAATACCTTTTTGAATGAAGATGATACATTGATGGAAATGTAAATCCAGCAAATGGGGAAATGATTTGAATCTTAACAGAGGATTGATAAAAACATGTTTCGCTGGTATTTTGGTAACCGCTGACATTTTGCACCTGCAGGGTAACCTTAAAGTGAGACAGTAAAAGAGAGAGAAATGAGAAAATTGCAAATGAACTATCAGGATTATGGTTACGAGGATGCACAGAGCGGTGGAAACAGAGAGGTGGCAAGCCTGCCTAAAGAATCAAAACAACCGCAGCTGTGCTCTGAGTCTGAGCCACCAAGGTCAATTGCGGCCTGAAGGTTATAACATATATATGTCGATGGTACACACACACACACACGTACGCACGCACGCACGCACGCACACACACACACACACACACACACAGAGACACACACACACACATATATATATATATATATATATATATATATATATATATATATATATATATATATATATATATATATATATATATCAAATCCACAGCACAATATCATTGGAGAGGGGAGAGCGGGCAGTAGAGGGCGACAACGTCCTCTGCTGCCCGCAGATAAACGGAGAAGGAAGTGACGCGCCACCATCAGCGTCAGCCTGAAGAAGCCGGCAGCCGTCGGCGAAACTGTAGCTACAAACAGGTAAACAAAACTGTTTCTGTGTTTAAAAAAGAACGAAAGCATGGACAATATCATAATTTATGCATCAAATAATACAACCAAAAACACTGTTGGATCTTTATTATTATTATTATTTACTTTTCTGTTATTTATTAACATACTGTTTTATACATTTAGTTACTTATTCCATCTTATTCACATGAAGGCATCATATTCTAGCCACTCACACACAGATCTATGGGAGGGTATGTATGTCGATGGTTATAACTAGAAAATAAAGATGAAAAATATAATTTGAACAGGTTCTCAAAATTGTAATTTACTTATTTGTTTTTGCTATTAAGCACAGCTGTTGAGTACTTTATTGTATTTGAGCCCCTCCGTGTGGACTTCAGTAAGTCCAGTCAACATTTTCCATGTTCAGAACACACGCTGTCCACTGAGGTGGACATGTAATAAATTATTTGCATATTATTAAATGTTACAAACAATATTTGTTGAAATTTGTTTCATTCACACACAAAGATGAATGAAAATAACTGTTAAAAATCATAGTTGAAGATTTCATAATTCATGCATCAAACCTGGTATTCTGGTGATTAATATAATTTGAACTATAAACTGTGTCACTTTAGTTGATGAAAGTGAAGGGTTTTAGTGGAATCCCTCAATTTGAGACATTGACTGTTTATCAGTACTTGGTAGTAAACGAGTGCCCAAATAAAAGCTAAGAGTGTAGATTTTAGTCAAAACAGAAATCCCAGACCAACAAAACTAGTGACTATTGTCAAATTGCATTTTATCTCCTTATTTTTTATTTTTATTTTTTTATCTTTGTCTTTGACATTTTAAAATAAGACAAGGGAGTTCTCAGCAAATGACAATCGAGCCCGGGCAACAGCAGATTTGGTGTGCAGCACCTGTTGAAGTCGAAAACTGTATTTTGAGCACTCTAAAATATTGGTTGTCATGAATTGAATCTCCTGGTGTCTGTCACATGTAGGAACTTGTTCAGATCTCTGATTAGCGGACACTGTGATCAGAACAAAGGGGAGAAACTGTCTGGAAGTAAAACTGAAGTGAGACAGTAGATTAAAACTGTTGTAGAGAATTTGCATTTAATAAGTTTTAATTATTTTAATTCAACATGTATTCTCAGCTTCGGAACTTTTAAATGCTTGACACAGAATTTCACTCTCCTCTGTGTCTGGGTTAAACAGCAAGGTCGTATCAGAAAGTAAACATGCATTCTAACAGACCTTGGGCACAAGTTAGAAAATATTCTATCAGTCATGTGATTCTTAAGCAGAAATCAGAAAAGCTTCTAATACAGTTCCTAAAAGATAAAAATACCAAGAAGGAAGAGTAACTCCAAGTTGTTAATTTAACTTCAAAGTTGGTTGTGGATAAGTTAATGTTTTGATTTATATATGGGTTTTGCGCACTTTTAAATTCAGAATGAAGTAGCTGAACAGCTGATTAGACTTCATCTGTCCTCTGTAAACATCGGCCCATGTTTCCTAAATCGGTAGAGAGTACGTAAATGTTGACACAGCTGCGTAGTGTTGCTCACTTTTGAATTAGGAGAAATATAAAGTTATGTAGTTTCTGGCTGAACTATTTAATATTGGTCAAATTTAAACTGATTAACGAGCAGATTTATTGCTGAACACATCAAATAGTAAATATTGTACATGACCATATATTTCATTAATTGTAGGACAGGCAGTATGATATTGCCTACATTTCATAGCTTGGATTTCATAAAACATGATGAAGTTAAAAAATCTTTGTTACACACCTAAATTTATTTTATAAATAGGATTTAGATGATGAATGAGTGATTTGGCTGTTTCTTAGTAAGATTCAATTGTTTTTTCTTTTAACGTGACTGAGTGTAATTATGCCACTTCTCAGGGCCGCATGCCTTGAAAATGAAAATCTCACTGTTTCCTCATCGTAACCCAAACAAAGGAGATTGCTGAGCCATGCTGACCTATTCAGACAAGAGGGATCAGAGTCCTTCTTCGAGTGAGGTAGTTAGCTGATTCCTCTTGATAATCTGTTAACTATCTGACACTTGTGCATCTGTTGAATACCAATAAAACTTGATTGTCACGATGCAGGTGAGTTGAGCGGTTGTGAGGATCCAAATGCTGGGGAGGAAGCAGGCAGGCAGACAAACTGGAACATGTAAAAGCTCTTTTAATGGTAAACGCACGCAGGACATGGAAACAATGAACCGACAAAACACACAGAACTGAGAGGAACATGAGGGCTGGGAGCTTGAGTGATTGGAAAACGAGTGGCAGGTGGGAGCAATTAAGAGGGACACATGACTGAATGGTGGAGGCAAATCCGCTGCGGGGGGAGGCGCCGACTTGACTGGAGAAGAATCCGCGGCAGGCGGAGCCTCTTGGAAAGGCGGCGCCACTGCAGGTGGGACCGTTGCCTCGGCTGGAGGCACCAGACATGGCGCTGACTTCTGGACTGGAGGTGCCGGACGTGCGTTATTGCGCTCCGGACCTGGACTTCAAGATACTCATCAACGTTAGACTGAAACCATCCTGACCAACGGAAGAGGACTCTGACTTTCAAACCTATTCTCCAACTGGGACTCTCAGTCCACAGACAAGCCCTTTGATGAAGAACGCCTGGGTTGCCTCAGCTCTGCCATAGTTAAAGCTGCATAAATTAATATTACACCTTCATTTTTCCTCTTTCACAGGAAGATTTGTCTGCAACTTGGAGCTTTAAACTAAATTCACCTGATGTTTTAATACACTTTATTGATATTTTCTGTGTATTATATGTTTTGCTAACCCTTCCTAATCTCCTTGCAGGAACTGCCATAAATTGTAGACTTGTGCATCACAGTAAATTCATCTCAGTACGTATGAAATAGCTTTTCTTAAGGTTATAATTGTGTTGATTTAGCTGATTCCATTTTCTGCTGTAAGATATTATGGTCAGTTATGTTTGCCTTATTGTCTTTATTGTTTTATTTGTTCTTATTATTTTGCTGATTTTTGTATTACACTATGTATGGAACGATTCTTTGGACGAAGTTATCAGGATTGAGATTACGATCCGCAATAGACAAATGATTGCAGCACCTCATGCTGTGTTCCCACCTCATCGTGTTGATTCTGAACCTTTCACATTACTTTACGTATTATTTTTCTTCTTTTGATGCTTATCATTGTTGTCTTAAGTTAATTGATTTGTAACCTGTTGGCCCTTATGACTACTGAGATGATCACCTTTCCTGGTTTTACCCCTTTTCTGTTCCTTGAGTCGTGATTGATGTAGCTTTCATAGTTAATGGTGACAAGTTATGGAAGTGGATAATATTCCTTATTATTTTACTTATTTTTATTTTCCTTATTTGGTTTTGTTTTGTCTTGTTGCTTCCTTTTGTTTGGTTAGGGAGGGAATGTTATGGAAAAATGTATGTTTATTAATTCTTGATCATGGACTCAAATCAACTGAATGTAAATGTATTGCTCTATGCCTCTTTGATCATGCTCATTCATTCAGACACACCCACACACACACACACACATTCTTGACTTCCCCCACACACACAATCTCTCTCTCTCTCCCATCTCTCTATAAATAAACTCTGTGAACAGATGTTCGGGGCATTTTGCCTTGTGTATTATGCCACAGTTATAACTGTTTGACTTGTCTGTTCATTGTCTCCTTCTCTCTTCACTACAGGAAACGGATTTATTGATAAACATATTGATAAAATCCATGACAATAACCGATTCTGTTGTTTTATGGACAGGTTTTCTAGGTGCAGCCAAGTTGTTGAGGGGATCCATTTTGGTGGCCTAAGGATCAGGTCTCTGCTTTTTACAATGTGTTCCTGATGGCTTCATCAGTCCATGATCTCCAGCTCTCACAGGGAAAAATAGAGCAGGATATCGATGTGCAGGTTGATGCTGCATCTGCAGGGATGCGGGCGTTGTACCGGTCTGTCGTGATGACAAGAGCTGAACCGGTCTTCTCTGCTTCGGCTGCTGCCCGACCCCAAATAAGTGGAGGAAAATTGATGGATGGATGGACGGATAGAAGGTCTGTTTCCAGTATCTGAATTTCTGGGTAATTTTCTGTTACATTCACAACATACGCATGTCTCAATTTCATGGGGCCAGCTTGAAGGGACCATTTTCCGGGCCATTTCATGAACCAACAGAGTACCTGTTCTCTGTCAGAAATACCCTGTAGAGTCCCTGATTGGTTACTTTGTAAAACTGAACAAGTTGTTTGTGAAGTTGAATGGAGGGAAAAGACTAAGCAATGGTAATGCTGCTTTACAACTGCCGTTTCTAAACTCCCAACACTAAAAACCACAGCGTAAATCCCTCACAACTTCATAGATCATAACGCTTTGTGCCAGGGCTGTTCAATACCGGGCATTGAGGGCCGGTATCCAGCACATTTTAGTTTGAACCCTGCTTCAACACACCTGATTTCAATCAGCAGGTGATAAACAGGATTCTACCGAGCCTAGTGAACTGCTGCACAGGTGACTCAACCACTTAATCTAGTGTGTCGGACCAGAGAAACCACTAAAATGTGCTGGATACCGGCCCTTGAGGCCCGAACTTGAATCGCCCTGCTTTGTACTCTGAGTACCATTAAAAACTACGCTTTTTCTGGTTACTGAACGCCATTTTTTACATCACAAAGCCTCTCAGGCCTCAGAATAAAACTTTTGATTTTATAAATGTTCAAGGGAACTGCTATTATAAATGATGAAATGCAAAAAATGTTGAAATTACTCAAGTCACCTGCTATAGAATCCGGTTTGAATGCTTAATGGGAAGGTCAGACAGTTCATGCTCTTGAACTTCAGCGGATGCGGATAATGTGGTGTTTTATGTCACTTTAAGGCCAATGACCACCTTCTGTCTGCAGTAATGCAGCAAAGCTCACAGTAAACTTGGCTTGCATGGAGGTAACCCTTCACCCATCTTCTCTTTCTTGTTTTTCATATTTATATCTTTTCCCTTCCACCAAAAGCCAGTCCAAAGAGCATCTGGTTCCTTTTGGGGCTTGTGGTCACAACACTGAGAGTGCCACATCAAAGCTTCCTCTCTCCAGCCAACAGAGAGGAGAGTGAAGAGGGAGGGAGAAGAAGAGAGAAAATCTGGGACACATTCTGTATCAGTCACACCAAAAATCTGTCTTTGCTCATGGAAACACTGCAGCACACATCAGTCGTGTTGCTCTGAGCATCAATCACTTTTTGCGCCCTGACCACTTCCCTCACACAGATAGTCGGGCTCCCACGCTCTCTTTTTTTCCTACTCTTTGAGTGACTCTGCCAAGAAGGTTTTCAGCTCTGAGTTTATTGTCAGCTTCTATTTTATTACTCAAAGATCATTTCAAAAAGGTCATGTCAATGGGAGTACAATGGTAAGACTAGTCCTTGTGTGCATTTAGAAATCCCCTCACAAACAAATTTATTCTGTGAAAAACATCAGCGGTGAAGTTCTTCCTGTCTTCAGGCTCAGACACGTCCACCCACAGACCGTTAGAAGATCAAATGTTGATACTGCGTTTGGAAATATGACCTGGCAGTAATTTCCCCATCACTCAGTGGAACTAAAACACCAACATGAGCGTGCACGCCACTTCCTGCAGCCCTTTGTGTCTGACAGCGGAGATCTAAGGGGTACAGTTTTCACTCTGCTCAGACAGGTTTGAACTAGTGACCCAAAAGTAACGAGTCACTATTTAATTACCTTTCCGCTTGACGTGAAACTGTCTGGATTGGTGAGGTCTGAAGATGAATCCCATTTCATTCCTTATTGATCCCAACATTTAGCTCTAACTATATGTTTTTATGAACTTTATGGAGCAAGTAAAACAAAATGCAGGTATTTGAAATGTGGCGGCGTGGAGAAACAAAGGTCCAGGTGGGATTTGATCCCCAGACTCCCAGGTGACAGTCACGCTCACTAACCAGTCAGCCAAAGGGATATCCCCTTAGCCATGTAGCCAGGGCTCATGATCAATCAGGATACAGTGACAGGACGCTCACCCTGTCACAAATACGTTAAGAAAATACCTTGAATTGACTACAAATAATACAATTTTCAGTTTTTTGATAAATTACAATTTCTTATTAGGACAAATCTCCTTGATGGAGCACTGAGGTCCTTATTGGTTATGATAAAGGAAATGACGAAATCTTACCGGCTTCCTAAAGGAGCGTTGCATTTTGTTGGGAATATTTGACCAGCAAAATCGTGTGGCTTCAGTTTAAGCATCAAGATCCTGGAAGTCACGAGGGTTTGTGGTTACGCCTTTTCAGGAAGCCATTACACCAGGGCTATTCAACTCCAGGCCTCAAGGGTCAGTATCCAGCATGTTTTAGTTTTAACCCTGCTACAGCACATCTGATTTCAATCAGCAGGTGATTAACAGGCTTCTGCAGAGCCCGATGAGCTGCTGCACAGGTGATTCACCACTGAATCAGGCGTGTTAGACCAGAGAAACCACTAAAACGTTCTGGATACCGGCAGGGGCAGTTTTAGCAATTTGGGGGCCCAAGGCGAACACAGACATGGGGCCCCTTACACTAAATTTTCGACAATCTTACCTTTAACTGGATTTACGAAACTCCCCTCTTCTGACATGTTATTTTCCCTTTATATTAGTCCTCCTCTTTTTTTCCTGTATTTCCCTTTGAGCGCTTTCAATATTTGCTCTGCTTTCTTTTTCCTGCCAGTGCTCCTGTGCTTTAGCCTTAGTTATTTTTTTTCTATTTTCCATTTTGGTCTCTGTTTTCCTCCCTTTAAACGTTTTCCATTGTCTTTCCTTTCTGCTTCCTTTTGATGTTTACATCGAAAAACAACGTCATTTTCAGAAGTGAAAATAAAATCTTTTATGAAGCTAGCTGCTTCTTTCTCTTATTGGAGCCACTAGGATAACTCAGTTTCATGCTTAATGTTTTGACTACTGCTTTGAGTTTGTTACGAACGCTCCCGCCTCTTCATCTTATTTGTGGTCTTATGGCACTTGGCAAATAACAATTTGGTGCATTACTGCCACCAACTGGATTGGAGTGGAATGACTACCAATCACTTCCTGTTTGTGCATTGACGTCTTAATAACCCTCTTATGACCATAATTATAACAGGGCCGCCTGGTATTTTTTTTTATGGCTGTAAAATTGTAATAAGTGCAAAGTGTGTGTAACTCTTCTCCTTTTTTCAGAACAACCTCAGCTTTCAGTGTATGGTTTGTATTTAGAATTTATTTCTGTTAAAGCCTTTAAAAAATCAGCTTAAAAGTGAAAAAAGCGAAAAACGGATTTGAATTTTTTACATTTATTACTGAACCGAAACTTCAAAATTACTGGGCAAACAATTTAAACTTTGAACTGTAATGCATCTATTCTTTAAAAAGTGTGAACCTTGGTATCATTTTTAGCAGTTTTGAGACCATTCCTTTTTGTAAACTTTCAGACGTTTTTATTTGATGTGGTAGGCCTTGAAGCAGTTTCTCTCCAGCTGCAGGTAGAGTCCTGCAGACCTCACACTGCCATGGAGTGATACTCTTGCACACCGTGCACTGCTATACCAAAAACTTTTGTTTTAGCAAAAATAATTATTTACTGTAAAAAGATAAATAATGCTGGAATGAAGCTGAATCTTACAATTAGCAAATAGTTGAGGGTTATTCAAATAAAAAAATAAAGACTGAACAAACATTCATGCCCTGGTTCACTGGAGATCTGTCCTTCTTTCATGGTCACTGTCTTCAGATATAAGCCTTCTGGGACACCTAATAGATCGTGTTGTGAGGCATTTCCCTAATTTCATGCTGACTTTTTATGCTAATTAGCTTCCCTGTCCCGTTATCCGCTTTCACCGCGGCGCTGCGCTCCGCTGTGCTCCGTTTCAATCAGGCTGTACAGCAGGATTTCCCCACATAGCGATATTGTCCATAACTCTGATTGCCTCATGCTATAGATCAGCCATTCAAACGTTATAAAACGGAGAATTTTGGATGACAAACTCAGCACGTCTCTGAATCTGTGTTGTGATTCGTTGCACTCAAGACAGGGAATCCTGGTGGCTACCGTAATGTATTGTATATGCACGAAAAGCCCCATTTTTAATCTTGTCCGCACTTTTGGAATTTTAATGATATCTTGAACGGTTCAGGAATTATGGTAATGAGAGTCATGTCCAATCCCGTCTGCGGTGACCGGTTGGTAATAAGAATATTGTGGCATTAACAGAGGGGTGCCGGCGGTCAGGGCTAGGGGGCCCCCCAACACAAGGGGGCCCCAGGTGGCCGCCGAGCTATGCCTAATGGTAAAACTGCCTCTGGATACCGGCCCCGACGCCTGAACTTGAATAGCCCTGCATTACACCATCAGGCAACTTCATGATCAAAACGTATCAAACTAGATGGTGTAAAAGACTCGTGGAAATGGAAAAGGAAGGGATGGTGGTAGCAATAGTTTACCTAAAAAGATTTTTCTAAAATATTTTACTATGAAAACCTTCCTTCCTTGAACAAGCCCCATAAAGACCCCCACACATGTTCACACACAACCACGAACACACATAAATATATTAAAACCTGCTTAAAGATAATAATATAAACTCCTAACATCAAGAAAAACTCAATACCAGATGATTCATTTTAATTTTATTTCAGTCAATAGGGGTCAAATTTCATGTCTAATAATAATTTTTAGGTAATATCAAGATAAATAATGTTAAAGTTTTACAAAATGTCTGTTTATTTTTTATCATTATTTGTTTTTAGTGTATTTTTTCCACTTGATGCTTCAATGAGATGTGTGATGTACTAAGCTGCTGAGCTGCCTGTTGTTTTAACATCATATGCGATAAAAACTATAATAAAATGAGCAGACATGTTAAAAAATAAATAAATCAGACAAAATAAACCAGGGAGCTAAATGGACATTTTATCATTTAGGAGGAAAATAAAAAAAAAAAAACATTGAGGCAAATTATACATTTATTTATTTAGACAATTTAGGGTGAAAATAGCTGGCGTTAATGGCTCAAAGTGCACATTTTCACTAGAACGTTTGAAAGGACCATTGCTCGTTACCTTTTTTCCTTTTGTTCCTGTTTTTAGGCCAGTTCTGATCTTTTTATCCAGATAAAAATTTACACGTAAGAATCAAAATAATGAAGGATGAGATGAGGTGGTTGTTCTTCCTTTTGTACACAGTTTAAAATAATCCTGCTCGGTTTTAATCCTCCAGTTTGTCCCCTCATCCAGTGAAATGAGGATTTGTTTATTTTGTGACTGATTTAAGATCAAAAACACTTCTAATCTAGTATTACCTCGTGTTTCTGCTGCAGGCTGAAGTTAATCTGGAAGCCGATCACACAGTGGAGCGACATTGACCTCACCGCTTTGAAAACTCACCGACGGGGTCAGAATGCCTCCGGCTTTGGGCAAGTGAGTTCAGAGGTCAAATCCACCTGTCAGTTATGGAATGTCTCCAATTCAAAGATGGAAAACTTTTGTTTGGATCATCAGAAACTTTGATACATGGGAACAAAGTTGTTTCTAAGATCTACAAATAAAATTCAGCGACTGCAAAGGTTTCTTCCGGGATTATTTTGAATTCTGCCAATTAGAAAATGATGAGGAGAACTCAAGAATGTTTTCTATTTCCTCATCTCTAATCCCTCAGAAATTACTCTTTTGCAGTAAATTAAAGTAATTGCATCTCTATAGATGTTTACAGCAAATAAACTGTCAAACAGATTTGTTAATATTTTTATTGTGTTTGATTTTTATGTCTCTGAAGCATAAATAAAGTTATCAGTGTGCGTGACTAAAAGCAAAATCTAAAAGAAGATGAGCTAATCCACTAAATGCAGCTAATAAGTTGGCTGCATTGGGATGATTTAAATGAGAGCATCTTCTTTTGACGGTGGCACAGGAGTTAAGTGCTCGCCCCGTAATCGGAAGGTTGCAGGTTCGAGCCCCGCTCAGTCTGTCGCTGTCGTTGTGTCCTTGGGCAAGACACTTAACCCACGTTGCCTGCTGGTGGTGGTCGGAGGGACTGGTGGCGCCAGTGCTCGGCAGCCTTGCCTCTGTCAGTGCGCCCCAGGGCAGCTGTGGCTACATTGTAGCTCATCCCCACCAGTGTGTGAATGTGTGTGTGAATGGGTGAATGAGTGATTGTGTTGTAAAGCGCCTTGAGGGGTTCCAGGACTCTAGAAGGTGCTATATCAAATACAGGCCATTTACCATTTAGTCAGGCTCCTCTGTCATGTGGGTAAAATATCATCGATCTGCAGACGTCTTCCTGCAGGAACCTCTATAGAGGCTTGATCTTTTTGATGTGTGTGTGTGCAGCTGTTTGTTGCCCCTGGAGAAGTTTTAGTCTAGGTTGTTGAAAAAAAAACACAAAATAACTGCTATATGTGAGATTTTGGAGATGCTGAACGACATTCATTCATGTCATAGAACAGAGGGCCAGATGTTCCCTAGGTAGGGGATGCTGCTGGGACCAGGGTCACTTTTAAGGACCATATGGTCCCTCTGCAGCCAAAACAAACAAAAGCTGCATCCAAATTCATTGTGTAAATGCAGCTGAAGGCCTGTTTCCTCTGTAGGCTCAGCCTTGGAGATGAGGTGAGGGGCTACATCCTCCAGGAGGACCTGAGCATCTTGCTTCTCTTCCTCAGCAAAAGGAGTCAGCTGAGGTTGTCTGGGCAACCTCAGAGGTTTGTTTTGGAGACTCATCCTGGCCTGGGAATAGGATGCCTCATGACGTCTCAGTTGTCCTCCCAGATCTGTTACTTCCATAAGCAGATGGATTTCTAGTTTAAAATGATTAAAATGTTTCCCAAGTTCAATAAAACTTGTTTGTGCTTTGTCACAAGTTGTTGTTATTCTTGAGATAAACCATCATGGAGCTGTCTGACATGTTCCTCTTTTGATCACAGATAGAATAAGTTGTGTGTATTTCTGGATGTACATCCACATAAATCACTGGCGTTTCATTCAGATTTGCCGAGTCAGCCCATATGTTCGCCACGCAGCTGGCATCACAGGCGGTGACCCGTCAAACGAGGCCAGCGGCCCCAGAGTGAACCAGAAGAACATGAATGGACCAGAAGACACGGAAACCACAAAAATCCCAACTCCAGCACAGGAAAGCAACAACTTAGCTCTCTTCTAGTTTAATTGAAAGTGGAAAAATGTTCTTATGTGTCATGAATTTCAACATTTCATCAGTTTTTTAGGGGGATTTTTACTGTCCTTTCTTCAGATTGGAGCCACTGGCTCCAGCCAGTTCTGGTTCTGGATGAAAACACAGCCACAGCAGTCCTGAAAAACACCCAAGGTAAATAATCCTTCACATAAAACATGAAAGCTAATCGGGCTGTTAAGTGTTTCAGCTTCAACATCAGGTCTCAGCGCAGAGCCGTGCTTTTACATCAGCGTTGCGTTATGATGAGCACTGCTGAAGGTCAATCCCCTCCCAACCGCGGAGGAAGTAAAGCCTTTATGTGGGAGGATGTTTCTTTTCAAGCAGCTAAAATGGGCGTTAAAACTGGAATTTGTTTACAAATAAATTTGATTTAGCAAAAATGTGGATCCTTTCATCTCAATCCTGGATCCTGCAGGTTGTGTTATTTTTTCAGAAGATCTCCGTACACATGGGAGCATTTAGGCTCCTCCTCCTCCCCATCCCAGTCTGGATTGATCAACGGTCTCCAGAGTCTCTGTGGCGGCAGTCGGCCATGATGAAACTGCACTTGAAGTCGGGGCAACCTCACATTTGTGTTGCTGTTTGATTTTAAACCAAGAAGCAGAATGATAAATGATCTGCGCCTTTCAGAGTCAGAGGACTCCAAAGTGCTTTACACTACAGGGTAGGGCTGGGCAATACATTGAAAATTTATTGTTATCAAAATTTCTGACTCTTATCGAGAGAATTTTCCCCAAATTTGATAATAAAAAAATGAAAAGATGTGTGTATGTTGGCAACGTTCATGTCCCTTTAAGAAGCTGCACCACCTCGAGTCACGTAAAAATGTAACTACACGTGACATCCCCATCTAGTGGACAACCTTTGTTTCTGCGCATACCTGTAGTTATCGTCTATTTATTGTTATCGAGGTGAAATCCTCAATATATTGTGATATACCACAGCCCTACTACAGTGTATCATTCACACACACATTCACACACTGATGGTGAGCTACATTGTAGCCACAGCTGCCCTGGGGCACACTGACCGAGGTGAAAAATGTTAAATAACTGCTAAGTGTCCGTTTATGAATGTTTCAGGTTCCCAAAAGTCATGAAGGAGCGGGATCGAACTTTAGACGGAAGCCTAAAAGTTCCAAGAGCTTTAAAAAAAAGTTGCCTCAGTCGGGTTGAGGAAGTTATTGCTTGCTGACAAAGAGAAAACGTCAGTGTAAAGAAAAGAATCTCTATAACCAGGACTGTGCAAAAGTTTTAAGCCACCTGATGTTCATTCAGGTAAAAAGACAAACATCACAACAGAGGAGCTTTATCGGATCTAATGGTGCGCTCGGTTTGTCTTTAGAAAACTTCCGATTGGGAAAATCCAGTGAAACGCCCCCAGAATCGTACCTCCCAGTTAGTAAGTTGGAAAAACTTTGGAACACCGACCTCAACTTCCAAAATGGCAGTTTTCCATATCCATAACAGTGGGTTTGTGTTAAAATGTGTTTATTTTACTAGACACACTTATAAGAGTGGCTTTAAAATCAATGTTGCAACTCTAAGCTGTAGATTAGCTGCATGTGTTTAATAGTCATGCTTCCACTGAGAGCTGGAAAAACAGTTATCAAGGGCGTCGCCATATTGGAATCCCGACTTCTCCGACGAAGATGACCAGAACGCCGTTGACTTGAGTGTGACATCATTCCCAGTTCCGAGTTCTGACTTCCGAGGTAAATCAAACGCACCATTAATGATAAATCGGGGGGGGGGTGGGGGGGTGGGGTGGGGGTGGGGGGTTAAAAGAACCAGCTTAAACGTTTGTTACTTTGCACTTTAAAGAAAGATGGCAATCAAACCAACTTCAATTGAATGAAGAGCATTTGCTGACTTTGTTGGACTTTTTCGGTTATTTTTCTCCAGTCTTGTATCTGATCTAGATCACAATTTTTTCAGCATGAGAAAACAAGGAAAGTAGAAAAGCAGAGGAGAAAATGTGTCATATTAAACCCAGAAATTAGTCTAAATGCATCCTAGCTTCTTTTTATTAATGGGTAAGTGGGGAAAAAGATCTGCAAAGACCTGAAAGAGGTAGAGATGCACGATCCTTCTGTGTGGTGTTTTCAGCTAATGACTCTTTGAGTATCACCTTGTGGGGGCTTAATGCTGTTAAATGTGCTGAGCTAGACATCTGAAAAGGATAAGTGTTTATTTACAGACTATTGCTGCTTCAAGAGCCAGTTTAGGTTTGATGCTGTCCCACACACTGGTTCCTGCCTGGAGCTTGAAGCGAGTGAGGTGGTGCTCACTCCTCATCACTGCCACGTGGACCTCAAGGGATAAACCATCAACCCTGCTCAATGGTCAACTTTCCTCGCGGGGTCACCCATTAGGACAGTGGGAGGGTTAAGAAACATGGAGCAAAACTGCAAGAAGATCGGATTCTTACACAACAGAAATGGAGACATTTACTTTGTTCTGGTGTCTTTGGGATAAAATCATTTGACCGAACGTTGCACAGGGTGAGACCCTCATCCAACTCCTCTGTTCAAAATAATCAAGACTAAAACCATTAACTGTGGTTTTTACGCTTGCTGTGCACCACTCCCCTCTCGTTTCGCTTTTTGCTGCACCCTCCGGATTGACACAAAGGCCTGCAGGGAGACACGAAGAGGGAGGCAAACAGAAAACAGTCATCCAGCTCTCCAGAATGCCAGCTTAATAGGAAACAGAAAGGCTGCGACTTTGAAATGTCCCTGCTTGCATTCATCTGCTCTGGCACAGTCGGCGACGCTAACGAAGAAGACCTAATGCAAAAAACATGCCGTTGTTCAAAGTGCAAACTCAGCAGACTGGAGTTCTCTCTGACATGATTTGATTACCTCTTCTAGGAAATCAGATACCACAGGACACTGGTTTTCTGTGGGTTTACTGTCCCTTTGAGCCTTTTCACAATCAAAGCAGCCTCGCACAGATTGGTGCATTCCTGCAGCAGCACAAAGAGGAGCAGCGCTGCTTTGATGAACCACGCAGGACAACAGAGGGGTCAACACAGCAGAACAAGCCGTCCTGGTTTCAGAGCTTCTGATTAAACGCCCCTCATGAGGCGTCCTCTAAATCCCATCAACACGTTTGTCCGGATCTACCTCAGCGGCTTTTTCCGGAGTCTGAGAAAAAGGGCTTCAGAGGCAGAGAGGAGTCATTCTCCCAGAGGGAGGATCAGGATTAGAGGAGGGGAGGAGAAAAAAGGGGGAAATAGCGTGGAGCGAAGCGAGGAAAGCAGCGGTTGCGGCTAAGACTCCAAACAATCAGAAATGATTAAAACTCCCTCAGTGTGACAGAGAATGGGAGGATTATCAGATGAACGCATGAAACACTGTTTTATGTTTCACTGAGACTTAGAACTTCACTGTGCTTTTATTATGTTATCTTGTGACCACGTCATGTTTCTTCATATTTTATCTAAAAGCGAGTGACTGTGGCAGAGGAGTTAAGTGCCCGTCCTGTAATCAGAAGGCTGCAGGTTTGAGTCCCGCTCAGTCTGTCACTGTTGTTGTGCCCTTGGGCAAGACACTCCTTGTCTGCTGATGGTGGTCAAACGGACCGGTGGTGCCAGTGTTCGGCAGCTTCGCTTCCATCAGCACACCCAGGGGGTGGTTGTGGCTCATCACCACCAGGGTGTGAATGGATGAATGACTGATTGTGTTGTAAAGCGCCTTGGGGGGTTCTAGGACTCTAGAAGGCGCTGTATAAAATGCAGGCCATTTTCTTTTTTACCATTTTAAATTCAAATTCTTCATGTTTTCGACAAACTCAGGAACTCCCTGGAACGTTTAACATGTTTAAAAACAGATTTCCTCTCCAAAAGGTCCCAAAGTCATCACAAGCATCTGCAATGTGACTCGAAACCTTCTCAAGAAAGTTAGTGCAACAGGTTGCAGAGCTACGACGGACCAAAGAAAGGTGAAATCTGCAGTTAGAAGCACGACTGTGTTAATAGTTAGGATCCTTGTGAATAAATTGCACAACATTTGCATGAGTTGGGAAATCTGTTGCTTTTTTGTCTCCAGTTGGTCTCAAATGGCAGCAGCTCAGAGAGGGATGAGCTTTGAATCAGGCAGCTGATTAAAGCTTTTCCTTCTGCTCATGTTGGTTCAAAAGTGAAGCCAAAACATCTCGTTTATCAATGCCGTTATCATGTCTCCCTCCTGCTCTCCGTTACATAATTATGGTGTTCTGAAACATTAAATTATTGCCAAAAATCAAGAATAAATTGGATTTTGAATTACAAAAATCAACAGGATTGCACACATGGACAATTATTCTCATATGTGTTTTTATTTCAATTCAATTCAATTCAAAAATACTTTTTATTAATCCCAGAGGGAAATAGATTTTTTAGCAAAGACTATTTCGCCTTGACTTTCATGGAGGAGGCGGGGCTCTGACTGTTATCTACTGCAGGTAAAACACTGACTGGTCCTAAATCATGATGTGAATTTACGAGTTTAGAGCGGTTTAGTTATTTAATCTTTTTAACATAAAAGTAACCAAGAATAAATGTTCTGTTTATTTTCTAAGTCATTTTTAAAACTTTCAGAAATCCAAATTTCAATTCAAACCCTGACATCGAGCTGTATAAATATAAAATTAAATGTCCGTTTGATGTCGCGTCACCTGAGGGTCAGAAGATCAGAGGGACGAAAACAGGACAAACATCAAGTTAACAACCAATGACGAGTTTTCTGTCAAAGGCAACAGATGTTTAAAAAAGTCAAGAGTGGTAATCTGTGCTGCTGCTTCTGCTGCAGGGAGACTGAAGGTGTTTAATCTGAGAGACGTGAAGATCCATCATGAATGATAACAAAGAGGATGTTGGTCATGACTGACAGGATGTAATCTCAGAGGCTTCAGCCGGGTCAGCGAGCAAAGACTGAAGGTACTCAGCAGTTTTAACCCTCGGGTGTCTCCCAGGGGGCAATTAGGACTTTTTAATTCATTTTTTACTTGTTTAACCTTGTTTCTGCGTTTTTATAAAAAAAAAATAAAAATTTAAGTACTTTGTTACTTTCTGAAGGGAAGCTATGCAGTTTTGCTTGCTTTTAGCCCCACCTAGAGTCTGTCATTAATGCCCTGTTGTTAACCGAAATTGTAACTTATCTCCTTGTTGTGTTTCTTTTTAACAACTTAACAGCTAAAATGTCTGCTCAGCCTTCATTAGTGTCCACAGGAGCGATTCATCACTAAATCAAACAAATCAGTTGTGTTCACGATCTAAAACGTGCAGCGCCTGGTATGTCGGCTCAACTTTACAAAGTCTAACCCCTTTCTTCTACTACACATGAAAGCGTCGCGAAACGGCCGCGAAACACTACACGGCATTTAGCCGCCGTTATTGTGGATTAGTTCTTTTCCACCGGCAGCGAAGTGACATTCTGGATGTGCCCTAGGAGTGAGGGCACGTTATCACGATTTGAGTCTAGTTTTTACGCGCTACGCTTCCATAACACATAAAACTCCACATTTCAGCTCGCAGCAGACAGGAAGTAAAACACAAAGCAGCGTAAAGCACAGCTGGAAACTTTCCAAATTAGTGTAACATATAAGTAAACTTATGTCATTTCCTGTTATAACACCATAGCCGATGTAAACAGAAGAGAAAATAAACCACAGAACTTTTCTGATTAATGCAGCTGTCTTTCTGCTTCCTTATTATTGTGTGTGGACGTCTGAAATCGCACGTGGTGTTGCAATTCTCCCGTGATTTGTGACGTCACCGGACCAGTTGTGTGGAATGCTTTCACTCCCGTTTTGCGTCAGAATTGCTCCCGGTTGGGCATGACCTGTAGGTAAAACTTGGCTATTACATTACGCAGCCGATTTCACGGCCAGTGGATAGTCGGGGTAATGGCAAGCGCCCGCTGCTCGGAAGTTGCAAGTGCGTATTCTGGCCACAGGGGGAACCTGAGTGACTTTTCATGAACCCTGTAAAGGGTATTTGAGCACATACTGGCTCAAGAAAATGATTTAAAAATAATAAAACATTACATAGTGTGGCTTTAGCACCTTTTTACAAATTTGGATTTTTTTCTTTTTATCTTTTGTTGAACTTTTGTACATTTTCTAACTTTTTAAAGCTTAATTTTCGTCAAATTTCTAAACAATTTTTTTTTCTGTTTTTTAATTTCTGACTAAGCTGAATTTTACTTTTCATACATTTTATTACTTTTTTCACAACATTTTACATTTTCAGACTCAATCATATTTGAAAGTAGGGTTTATTCCGACTTTAGAAAAAAGTTATTACATTTTTACATAGATTTTTGCTTTTTACTTATTTTTAAATGTCTATTTTTGCACAAAAAGTTACTTTTAGATCTACAAAAATCAGATTTAAAATGATATGATGCAGATTTTAGATCCAGTTTGGATCATAAAGGCGTTAGATTGTGTTTTACTTTATCAAACCTGCTGACTGAACAGATGGATGATTTAACTTTTTTAAACAGTCTCTCCGCCCATGAGACATCTCCTTGGGGCGGTGACTCTGGAGTCTGGACGCACTTTTAAACACTCCTCCAGAGCGCAGGACGCACAGTGGACGCGCGTAAAACTAACCAAAATCCCCAAATTTAAACACCGGAGCCAAACTTCTGCCACAACATTGGAATTGAGTCTCATTCTGAGAAATTCTGTTCTCCGGTGAATCGGACGCGCGTTTCTTCTCAATTCTTTAAAATGCTCGGGTTTTGCAGAAGTTTTTGCGTCACACACTGGATTATGAAACGATGTCGGGATTCCTGTGGGTATAACTAAAAGATCAGAACATAAACCTTCCGTGTGACCAGTGAGGCTCGTTTGTGTCTCCAGAAAAGCGACATGGGGTCGTTTCCCGTGGTGGTTCTTGTCACTCTTTGGGGTAAGAAATCTTTTTAGCTTTCCATTTTCACCACACCATCTGTACAGGTGAACAGGTGGATGCATCTAAAGTAAATAAATGTTAAAGTTTAGAAAAACCCTCCTGAGGATTTTGGGACCTGATCCATGCTGCCAGTGTAGAAATGAGATCAGATCTGCGGGGAGGAAACCTCAGAGCTGCCATGCAAGGAGAGGCAGATAGTCATTGTTGCAAAGATGCACAGAGCAGCAGATTTGTCTGGAATCTATTAAAAAATTCGAGTTTTCATCAGCAAATGGTAGAAAAGGCACATCATCTGAAGACACATGGAGCAGCTGTCTTTAGATGTCAGTTGCATATGAAAAAAAAAAGTATTTATCGGCATTAATGGGCATTAATTTTCAAAATGATCGAATAAAGCATGTGATACAGACTTTTAGGAGTTTGAAGGCTGATATAATAAATATAAAACCCCACACAGACAAACAGAAATGTTTGATTCACCTGCTGGAACTTTGTTTAATTAAATTCTCAAATTTCAGAAGAAGCATGAATGCTTTATTGGAAAGCTAGAAAAGCATTTATTTGGTAGGGTGTGTGTGTGTGTGTGTGTGTGTGTGTGTGTGTGTGTGTGTGTGTGTGTGTGTGTGTGTGTGTGTGTGTGTGTGTGTGTGTGTGTGTGTGTGTGTGTGTGTGTGTGTGTGTGTGTTTTAGAGTCTTAGCTAAAGGTGCACAAATGATAAGTATATTTTTCTTTATTGCTGAATTTTATGACACATTTTAAATTTGCAGCACAACAAACTACAATAATGATCAAGAAACACCAGATTTTTAAGAACACGCTCCATCTGGTTACAGTATATAAATAAAATCTGCATTTTCATTGGTGAATGTAAACAAACTAATTATATGAACAGAATGAATAACATTTATCACAATAATAATAATAATAATAAAGCAATCATGAAAGTTTCACGCTGAGAACAGCATTTTTGGCAGATTAGGTGCAAAGTTCATAATTTAAAAAAACTATTATTTCAGTTTCTGCATCATTTTATGCATTTGTTGAGCTGCCATTGTCAGAAGCTTCAAACTGCTCAACATGATGCTATGTTAGTTTGATTAAACTCCATTTCTCCCCATTTTAGTTAATTCTGGAATCAGGTTGCATAAAAATCTGAATCTGTCCTAATGCACATTTGATCAGATATTTTAATCTGAATCTCAGAATCTCAGTCTTTTCAGTCTGATTCCTCTGTCTTTTTTTTTTTCTACGCTGACATTTCTAGATTTTTCTCTTCCTGTAAATGATGTTCAGCCTCTCTTCTTGTCCGAGCTCCCAGCTCTCTTACCTCACCAGTGGGAATGGGCCAACTGGAAATGTTCGCTGTGGTTTTGGGCTTTGGGAGTTTTGTGGCCTCTTTGTTTTAGGTAGAGCGCAGCAGTTTGGGAAAGCGGCGGCGAGGGACCAAAAACAGCTCCATGTTTTTATGATTATTACCTTTAATGAGGGACGAGTTTAAAAAGGAAGCCATTAGGAGAACATCTATCACGTGTTGGATGTGTGAAAGGGGAGATCTATGAGACTTAAACAGGGAACACAAAAGCTCCTTATAATCATTTCCTCATTTATTTCCCTGTGAGTCTGTTTTCCATTTGCAACTGGTTTGCATTTGGGTTTCATAAAATGCTAAATGATTTGTAGCAGTGATTTATGAAAGTGCTCTAAATAATGTTCACATCTCGTGATTTTCTGGTTGTTTTTTCCAAATTTGGATCAGTTAAAACACACATTTGCAGTTTTTTCCCATTGTTAGGGATGGGTACCTTTCACATCTGAATTGATTCGGTACCAATTCCCGGTACCTAGTAATCGATACCGGTACTTAACAGCACCAATGCTTGATACTTTTGAGTGTTTAATATTTTTGTATCTCGGGGTCTTGTTCACGAGTGAGAGAAAAGTGGAGCGTGAGATCGATGGGTGGATTGGTGCTGCATCTGCAGTGATGTGGGCGTTGTACCGGTCTGTCGTGGTGAAGAGAGCTGAGTCAGAAGGCGAAGCTCTCGATTTACCGGTCGATCTACGTTTCTACCCTCACCTATGGTCACGAGCTTTGGGTAGTGACCGAAACAACGAGATCGCAGATACAAGCGGCCGAAATGAGTTTTCTCTGAAGAATGGCTGGGCTCTCCCTTAGAGATAGGGTGAGAAGCTTGGTCATTCGGGGGGGGGGGGGGGCTCAGAGTAGACCTGCTGCTCCTCCACATCGAGACGAGCCAGTTGAGGTGGCTCGGGCATCTGGTCAGGATGCCTCCTGGACGCCTCCCTGGTGAGGTTTTCCGGGCACGTCCAACCGGGAGGAGACCTAAAGGTAGACCCAGGACACGGTAGAGGGACTGTGTCTCTCGCCTGGCCAGGGAACGCCTTGGGATTCCCCCGGAGAAGCTGGCCCAAGTGGCTGGTGAGAGGGAAGTCTGGGCCTCTCGACTTAGGCTAAATTTACTCTATCTTCATTCATTCTTCTGTTGTTTTTAAAAACAGTTGATTTTTCCTACTCGGAAGTCCGAATTTCTGAGTACCGAGGAGAAAGCGAATGCACCATTAGCTGTGGAAGCTAAAGGATCAAGCTAACGTTATCTAAAACAGTTTCTTTACCTGCTGGAGCAGATTAAGACAATGGCGTTCCTGTGTACTAGACAACTACGTTCTTGGCAAGGGCACCAGAACGTCTGTTCTACTGAGTACGGGAGGACGAGGACGATTTGGAACAGAAACGTTGTGTCCTGGCAACAAGCGCTGCTTCTTGCTACAGTTAAAAAATAACCTGACATAAAAATAAAAGTGTAGTTTGTTCCTTAAAAAACAACATAACAACGAAAACATATTACTTGTGTTATATTTGGCCCACTTTTGATCAAAACTAATAAAATACTAGCATTGATCAATAAAAAAAAGTTTATCTCATCAGAACAGAGCCACGGTGCTTTTATTTTGAATGTGGGTTAGCTAATTAGCATTTTGAAGGATCGTGAAGAGTGAAACCTAAACATGCAGCAAAATTTACAATTTTCACAAAATTATTTACGATAACAGACAACTTATATTATTTTATTTATATTTCTAATATTAAACATTACAGTTATTAGATTTCTCCTCTAACATTCAGAGTTTAACGGTTTGCTACGCAGTGCATTATGGGGTCTTTGCTGTCCCATGTCCACAGAAGGATGCATTCATGCATCCTCGATACAACGGGCAGGGCCAGAACACATCCAGGAACTTTAGGTGAACTGCCATTATGCATACTTGGGATTAAAACAATCCTTGGGCCATCACTGATGACGTGTCACGAGGACGTGAGTACACAAGTTTGGACAAGTGTGCATAATGAGAAACGGCAGATAACTCACTTAGAACATTGTCAGTGTTGTCATCACCCAGGCATTTAAAGTAGACTCAAACTATAGAGCGCTTTGTTTTTACCATGCTGCTTGCTCTGTTTACATCTCGCCCACAGCGACTGACAAGATCACGCTCTCGCGCATGCGCTGCTCTTGGCAAATCGCTGTCTAGCAAGCTCTCGTTAATGAAGGACCGGTACCAAACTCTAACCAAAACAAGGAACCGTTTCATATCCCATGAATCGGTCCTCGGTCGGTGCCTTTAAAACGAACTGGTTTTGGCACCCATCCCTAATCATTGTACTTTAAAAAAAATTGAATGGATATTTTCTGCTGTTGTGAAGGGTGTCAGTGCAAGATCAGAAGTTATTTTACCTTTTGTATATTAGCTTATACTGTTGAGAGGAACTTTTTATCCTTACAAGACTTATGAGCTAACGGATGGATCAAATTGTTGTGTTTTTGGCTTAAAATCACAAATCTTTGTAGCAGTTTGTGCAGTATTAACTTATAGAGCTTCACATCATTGTTATACACACAACATTCTGTTTATTTACAAGTAGAAACATCGCAGCCAGTGGCACCCAGGTGCAAATCTGGCAGCAAATTCTTTGTTTCTGCCAAAATATCAATCTACTGTCAAACTGCCAGTAGTGCTGGTTCATAGATGAATATTACATGAATTGCTCAAGATTGAAGCAGCTCAGACTGGCTATTAGCTCATCGATCCTGTTGGATTTAAAGTTCACTGATAAACTGTTTTTGCATGTTCTTTCTGAGGTATGATCAGTCTCTCTGAGTTTAACATGCAGGCTAAATGTAAGACTAGACAGGGGAAGGCTCAGATTAGAAAAGCCAGTCAGTGCGTTTAGATGCAGCAGCAGTGAATGCAACTATTGTGTGATGTCGACTGAAGTTGTTGTTTTGAAATGCGTGTGAAGCTGTTAGCCTGGCTGAAGGTGAACTGATTATAATCGAGCTGAAGTACCCCGATAATGCAGTTGGAAACCAACTTCCTCTGCATGTAAACGGTTGAGCGGAGCTGTACCTGCTGGACACACCTTCTGGAATGATGAACGTGTAAACGTGTCACAGTCATTACCACAGACTGTGCAACGCACGCGTAACACCATCAAACACTTATCAAATAACCTGTGCTGCCAGGTGGTTACCGTCCATTTACACATCTTACTGTCAGATTTTCATTCATGGACTCGCCCATCTGGGATTGCGACAGGGAAGGCTGTTAGCCTATCAGAAGCGAGATGATCGAATATCACGGAAAAAAAGACTTTAAATCCTGCCTTCTGAAGCTCACCTCTGTTGCTGCTCACTTCTAGTTCCTGAAACAGGAGCCTGAGAGCTTTCTTCCTGCAGATCAGAAGGCATTCATTTACAATAGACCACTGTAGATGTGTTGGGGAAAAAAAACTAGTGAACTTGGTCTTTAAACTCTGTTTCCCCAAACGGAGTCTGCTCAGAGAATTATCTGCAATGGGCTATTCTAATTTTTAATGTTCGTGTAAAAGCACATCTTTACAAATCATTAGCATACTACTAACGAAATGTCCTTTTATAAGAACGTATTCCAGTGGAACTGATTGATGTCTGAACTAAACTGTTACTTATATATAAAAAAGAAAACAAACTTTTCCACAAATGTATGGATTTTACCAAGAGATATTAAGTCCACTGAGACGTAAAAAACTCCAAAGTGGACGAGAGTCAGGAAGTGACGGCGTATTTTATAAGAAAGCAAGTTATTTCAATGAATGCAAGGTTTGATCTACATCTGAGATGGAATTCCAAGAACTTCCTTCAGTCCTTCACAACAAAAGTCTCATTTAAACAAATTCTGAAGCTTATGAAATTATTTTTTCCCCTAGAAACATTTATAAACTATTGTCGGAGCTTCTGCAGGCTATTTTTAAACCCTCCATTTAAATTTCAACCTTAATCTAAACATTGTTTTCTGCAGTTATATTGACTGTATATTGCAGACATCATTTCCATCATGCACACATGAATGTGCTCTGTATCATGTCCAGCAGCTTATTATATGAAAGACGATTCTCTACCAAATGTGGTGGCTCATAGCAGCACTCGAGGTTACACAGATGCAGTTTCTTTATCATCGGTTTGTTTGATGTGTTGGAACAACACGCCAGAGTCATTTCACACAATGTGTGTGTGTGTGTGTGCCTGCTCTGTCTTCTCGATCCCCAGTGAGTCGTGGAGGATGGCTGCTTATACTGAGCCAGGATTCTCTGGAGGGTTCTTCCTGTTAAAAGGGAGTTTTCCTCTCCACTGTCGCTTTATGCTTGCTTGGTATGAGGATTGCTGTATAGTCACTGACACTAGGCAGTGACTTGATGCAATTTGCTGGGTTCCTTATATAGGAAACATTATTTCCGATTGGCTTAATGAACTGACCTGAATTGGAATTTTTTATTATGTGAAGTGCCTTGAGACGACTCTTGTCGTGATTTGGCGCTATATAAATAAACTTGAATTGAATTGAATTGAATCTGAGACACGTCTATAAGTGCTACAGATGATCACGATCTCTAAGGATGGAAGACGGGTGGATTAATGAGGGCCACATTCCATTTCTACGTCTGCTCTGCTGGTCATTTGGTCTTCCGCAGAAGCAGAAGATCAACTCGATCTAATCCCACTTGCATGTCTGAGCTTTGCAAATCTTTTCTACCAAATTCATTTCAGTTCATTTATAAAGAGCCAAATCACGACGAGTCGTCTCAAGGCACTTCACAAACTCAACATTCCAAATGAATTGAGTTCATTATGCCAATTAGTAAAATGTTTCTTGTATACGGAACCCAGCAGATTCCATCAAGTCACTGACTTGTGTCAGAGACTTTACAGCAATTCTCATAAGCAAGCATGTAGCGACAGTGGAGAGGAAAACTCCCTTTAACAGGAAGAAACCTCCAACAGAACCACTCAGATTAACTTTAGTGACTTTGATCTTTCACTTTTTTAACTCGTCTGTAGTATTTTTGTTTCTTTAGAACTTTTAGCAACTTTTGCTGCCCCTGCCTCAAGTTTCAGTTTCGACTTTTGTTTTGAGCACAGTTCACCTGATGTTTCATAAAGGTTTCATCAAACACACAAAAAGAAAACCTCACATTTTTCTGATCTCTTTGTTTTCAAACACTGGGTAGCTGTTCGGATCTTTCCCTGATTTTTGACACATCTTTCTTTGACGCCTCCCTGGTGACCAAATCAGCGTTACTAATGCCAAGGGCTGAGTCGGAGATCAAGCCCCCGCGTTGCCCAGAGTTCCCGCTGAGCGGCTCTGTGATGTGGGGATTTAAACGCAGGCTGAGCGAAACACAATGGGGCTGCTGTGAAACAGCTGGAGGGAGTTTGGTCTTCACGGAGTTTTTGCCTTCTTTCAATCTGATGCTTTTTGTACTTTGCGGTGTTATTAGTCTCAAATTAAAATCACAACCTGCAGTGGCATTCCTGAGCATTAAAGTCTGGTCATGTTGAAGGAATCTGCAGAAGTCTTTCAAGGTAGATTTGGGTGATATTAGAGTATTAAAGTAGAATAAACCCTCAGTGGAATGCCAGCTTCGAGGTTTGTATTGTCCTTGGAAATTTTTTAATTTCCGATTTCTTATCCCTTCAAGTTTGTTCCGAAGCAGAAGTCATTGTTTTTCCTTTGGTGGATGGAGAACGCACATTTTGTGACATTGTCTTCTCGTTTCCTCTGTTTTGATGCAAAGTCCACTCAGGAGCAGAAGTTTGGCTCATCAGCTCTTCAGATTTGACCAGCTCACCCTCGGTTAGTGAATTCAGACCTCTAATGGAGTTCTGGAGTTCCCAATGTGACTGAAATGACTTAAATTAAACTCTTCAAAGGAGGCTGGTAAATTGAAAGCAGGAAGCCAGTAGAGCAGCTTCTTCCTCTCTTTGATCGCTCCATTATTAACTCATTTTATTAGTCGTCTAGAAAGCCCTCGTACTTCATTTATTGGGGTATAAAAATGCAGAATCAAAGGCGCTGCTGAATTTAAAGAGCAAGTCACCCCCAAATCAACTTTGTTTTTTGCTGATAAACCAAATAAACGAGTGTCTAATCGTGCTGTAGACACATGTAGTCAATAATTTGGCATTTCAGCGCAACTTAGTTAAAATTTAAATATTCTGCCTAAAACTCAGTTTTGTGCCGTTGTCAGGTAATAACTATGCACTGTATTTGAATTTAAATCTGCCACCGCTATTGGCTAAGAGGTATGCTATGATGTAAACTGGTACATTATGATGTCACAATGCTGTCATGAGTCTGTGTGTGTGTATTTGTTAGCGGCTCCGCCCCCTCGGTCTGCTAGGCAACAGCATTTGTTGCATTTTTCAAACAGGAAGTGGGAGTGGAGTTAGACTCTGGTAGGGGGTGACTTGCTCTTTAACTATTTCTAACTCATTAACGATGTTTAAAACTGAGTACTTTTAGATTCCAGAGTATCTAAAACCTTTCATGAATTACTGTTTTAAAAAATAAATAAATAAATAAAAAACACACACAATCCGAGGTATAATTTGAAGTTATACTTCCTTTTGTGTTATTTTTCCCCACAGTTTGGGCTGAAGGCTCCGCAGACAGTCATCTCTCCCTGGGGAAAACCTTCGGCCAATCCAACAAAGACTCTCGCTGCCAACACATGCTGAAGCACCTTCACAACGGAGCCCGGATCACCGTGCAGATGCCTCCTCATGTGGAAGGCCACTGGGTGTCCACCAGGTTGTTGATTTTGTACACACAATGCCTTTGATGGCATGTTAGGGTCGTTCTAGATAGAAGTCTTATGACTTCTTAGACCTTCTCTGAATTAGGTCCTGAAATGCCTCTAAGACCCTGTAGTAACAATTACATTCTCAGAAACGTTGTACCAGAAGAAGTCTATCGTGACCTGAGATGTTTTTCTGAGTTTGCTTTGTTCTTCGTTGCAGCTGTGAGGTGAGACCCGGTCCAGAGTTTCTAACTCGCTCCTACAGGTTTTACCCCAACAACACCTTCCAGGCCCACCAGTTCTACTACGAGGACAACCACTGCATCAAACCCACCTACACGCTGGTGAGCCACGGTCGCCTGCGCCTACGCCAGGCCTCATGGATCGTCCGTGGAGGCACAGAAGCAGACTACCAACTCCACCGTGTCCAGATTGTGTATCACACAGCCACGGTGGCCAAAGAGCTCACCCAGAGGCTCAACTACAGCTGCAGAGGGGCCGTGAGGGGCCCCTGGGAGCCTGGCGTGATCTACGAGCTGTGGAATGAAGAGGGAGGTCATGACTGCTCGAAGGAGCTCAACTTCACCATGCACGAGCTGCAGCTGCTGAGGGTGGAGAAGCAGTACCTGCTTCACAACCCGGATCACCTGGTGGAGGAGCTGTTTCTGGGAGACATCCACACTGAGCCGTCGCAGAGACTCTATTACAAACCGTCCAGCTACCAGAACCCCCTGCAGAATGCCAAGGTCTGTCCAAAGTGTCAGCGTAATGGGTTTGTTTGTATTTTGATTAATTTTATACTTCATTTCTTGCCATCTGAGGGTTTCAGATGCTTTGAGGCTCAGATTTATCAACAAGAATTTGAGAACTTCTCCCCACCTGCAGAATTTCATTCTATCATACTTAAGGGTCAGAGAGAGGGTCATTTTCCGTCCCAACTATGTGATCTCTAGTATGCATTCCCACTGCGTTGACCTCCATCACCCCAAAGACCACACACACACACATACACACACACTGGCAAGAGCATGACCTGACCTTTAAAGCCAAAGCAAAGAAAAGAATAGACCCCTTTAATGTCATATAACACCATTTTCAGTAAAGAGGAGAAGAAATCTGTAAAAATTGGATTTTATTTCCCAAATCTAGCATCAAGAGAGCATCCTCCCTCTCTTTTGTGCTGACAGGATGTAACTTCTCTGTTTACTCTGCTCAACACGAGTTTCCCAGTTGGCTGAAATCCTGGAGTCATATTTTTACTGTCACAGTCTACAAAGTTCACATTGAAGTCCGGTTGGAGTCGGCTATCTAAATAAATACCCATTTTCACTGTGACGATGGGGCTTTGTGTTGCTGATCAGAACATAAACAGAACGTGGATAGATGAGCCAAGCTTCCCCGTGGGGCTGTAATGACCCAAAGCCTTTCTCCTGTAGCGCTCTTTGGCCTGCAGAGCTGCAGCGTGAAGCCGGGTCCATCTCTGGGAACAAGCAACATGTGGTATTCCTAGAATTTGGAATCATGCAGCTGTATTAAACATCCCAGCAAGCACATACCAGGTTTGGTTTCATGCATGCCTGAGGCTCAAGTTGAAGTGTGAGCTCAAATTTCCGGCCCTCGTGATTATTTTCTTTTTCTGGTTAAAAAATAATTCAGTGATCAACAGTAGAGAAGATCTTTTGAAGAGAGGTTCTTTGTGACGGTTATGAACAGTGGATGTCTTACCTGTTGTGGAAAGCTCTCAATTTGGAAAAAACTAACAGCTAGTTGAGCTAAGTTTTCAAATGGCCCTGTCATGTATTGGGAACGTGATGACGCAACGGGACGTAGGAAGAAGAACAAAGAAGTGGGTGGAATGGAATAAGGCTGGCGGGAAGCAACATGTAATGAAGCAGGAGGTGTTCATTAAAGCAAGTATTGATTCAATTCAGAGTGTCCTATCTGATTAATGAAGTAAGATAGACACACAACAGACCCCAATCTCAAAATTTCTGTAACTCACCTGAACAATGATTTTAAATCCCCTCTGTGTTCCATTACATGGTTTTCTAATGGGAATATTATAGAATTACTGCTGAAAGTGTTCGAATTTGGTCCACAAGTGCAGCTAGCTAGTAGCTAGCTTGCGCTGCTAATTTCTACCACAAAAACAGAATTCTAAGTGAATAACCATGTAATGACACGTTTATGGAAGTGTAAAAATTAGCATCTCCGTGGCGAATCGTAAACTCGTAAAAGCCATCAGAACTATTGTCAGGCCGTTGAAAGGGTTAACTTCAAAAGGTAAGGTATTAATTCAATGTTCTTTCCACAGAAACACACTTGTTTGGTCATCAGATGAAATCATGAAGGAAATTTGGTCTTAAGTTGTACGTTTTCTTGGCTTTACAGCATAATAGGCCACTAATGGGAAGGATTAAGTTGACCACCTCTTGAGGTTGTAATAGTTTCTTTTCAGAGGGTTTTATTGCCACGGTGACCATCCAGTCCAATAATTTTAAAGAGTTGTGCCAAGAACTAGTCCTAGTCCAACGTATTAGCTGGTGCCAACCTATTCATTTGTGGTTACTTGTTGGAGCTCAACAGTGACGCAACAGGAAATCAGGTTTTATTCTTTAAGTTACATTTTCTGTTGCCCTGCTTCAACTCTCCTCAGGTCGACAAATGATTTGATTTAACTCTGCATTTGAGTTCTTGAGCTGAGAGGACAGCACAAATGGTCATTGTCCTTTTTTTTCCTTTTCGTTCCGCTGCTACAGCCAATCGTAGCTGTGATGACCGTCTCTCTGCTGCAGCTCTGTCCCTTACTCGCCACCATTCGTGAGTGTGAGACAAATTGTTTCTGCGACTTCCTGCAACAGTGGTACAGTGTTTATCATAACATTAAATAGACTTGAAAACGCAACTTCTCATTTTCAATCAATCAATCAATCAATCAATCAATCAATCAATCAATCAATCAATCAAAGCTTTATTTATAAAGCGCCTTCCGCAACCCTGTCAGGAAGCCCAAGGCGCTGAACATGGTACAGTAGAAGTACAAATATAGTGAATAAATCAAAAATAAAAGCAATTCAAAAATAAAAGCAAATTAAATTACTAAATACAAAGTACAAAAAATGGTGAAACATTGTAGTACAGGACAGATGGGTAAAACAAAGGATAGATCAAGGGATCTTAAAACCATTAGAACATTTTCTGAATGCACAAACCATTGCTGAGTTCTGGTAAGCATGTGAAATGTATCAGTGTTCAGGGTGTTATCGGCAGGTTTTTGTGAGGAAATAAATCAAGTTGTCCAGAAAAGCGTCCAGGCACCCTGCCTTGCATGGTAAAACAATGAAAACAAAACTGCATTAATATTTTTGGTAAAAGATGCATTAAAAAGAAAATTGTCATCTTGTTTTGATGGTACGATGACATTTCCTGTCATGTTTGTAAATATTACGGTGCAACATAATGTGCAGAAGTAACACACACAGAGGCAGACAGTATGTAGTCAAAACTCTCCACAAAGGAGCAGTAGAAGGTCAGCAGTAGCTTTGTGTCCAGTTTGTCCATCCTGTGGATGTGCAGGTAATGTAGCTGCTGCAGAGCCTGCAGGTCCAGGTGTCAGCAGAAATCAAAAGGTCTGGTCACCATCTCCACTGATCTGGTGTGGGGCGTGGTCCCTCCTGTTTTTCCTGAAGTCCATGATGAATTCTTTGGTCTTTTAAATGTTTATGGTGAAGTTGTTTAATGAACTTCTCAGGTTTCTCCACTTCTGCCCTGGACACAGTCTCATCCAGTATGTGTCATGAAAAGGTTAAAAGGAAGTACCGGTATACTATAATATGTAATCAAACTGTAAAATCATTATACTAAAGTGTGTTTAATGAAATGGTAAAAAGAGTTGCACTATAGTGTGCCAAAAAATGGTAAAACAGTTGTGTGTTTTATGAAACAATGCCACAACAATGAAACAATGTAAAAATGTTGTACAATTGTATCATGAACAGATTAAAAACAGTTATACTAGGGTATGTTTCCTAAAGCCATGTAGTTTACATGGCTTTCTATGGTTGTTTTCTGAGATTGTAAAAATGTTATACACGTCAGTGTTTCCAGAAACTGTAAAAAATATAATAGTATAGTATATTTCTTGAAACGATAAATGTCATACTATAGGATGTGTCATGAAACTATAAAAAATAAGTTATACTATAGTATATTTTGTGAAACTGATAAAAAAAAAGTTGTCAAAAGCTAAAAACGGTGTCATGAATAAATAGATACTATAGTCATTTAAGGTAATAAAAAAGGATTAGTAGTCTTTGTCAATAAAATGTAAAAAAGTAATACTATAGATTGCATCATGGAAAGGTGAAAACTCATGAAAAAAAATATAGTCATTAAAATGTAAAAAAGGTCATGCTGTAGCTCAGCGGTGCCCAATCCTGATACTGGAGGGCTGGTATCCAGCATGTTTTCTTTGTTTCCCTGCTTCAACACACCTGATTTCAATCAGCAGGTGATTTCTGCGGAGCTTGATGAGGTGCTGAACTAGTGATACAACCACTGAATCGGGTGTGTTAAGAGCTGGAAAAAACTAAACCAGAAATGGGCACCCCGGCTGTAGATGGAGTCATAGAAAGATAAAAAGTAATACTACAGTATATATGATCTCCTCAACATCTGTAGATATTTTTCTGATGCATGTAAGTGTTTAAATCCATTTTACAATCTAGACTGACTACATAATGGAAATATTCAGGTAAACGTTTCACTTATTGTTGTTGTGATTAAAAATTAAAAGTTAATTTATACATTTGTCATTTAAAAAAATGATATGAATAAAAAAATGTTTGGTTAATTACATAACTTTTTAAAATGATCAAAACCTTGCTATTTAGAAAATTTCTGAAAGTGTAATATAATCAAGATTAAGACAGTTATGTTTTGTTTGAATCAAGTAGCTCAAGCAGCAAGGGAAGGGGCTGGACAGTTGGCGTGTGTAAGTTCAAATCCTCCAGCTTCATTTGTTTTCATTCTAAAATCTGAGAAGTTAAAAAACACAAGTGTTTTATATGAAAATCAAGGGTCAAAATTAGTCTTGAACTCTCAAAAATATATTTATAAGGACTTTAAATGTCTGACACAGCAACAGAAGGAACTCTGAAAAACTTACTAGATTTAAGTACTTTAGTGGGTATTTTGGAAAACATTTCAGATTTCGAAAAATTTATGTGGCAAGGTGGAGAAACAAGGGCCCAGGAAGGATTCGAGCTCCAGACTCCTGGGTGAGAGTCATGCGCGCTAACTAGTCAGCCAAAGGGACATCCCAGGGCGCTCACACTGCCACATTAATCTGCAAAAAAGTCCAAAACTTCAACAAGGGGTAATTTTACAAATTTATCCCAAGTCATTAAAAATTGGTAGTTGAAGAACTGACATTTAAATGTAGTTAACATGACTTTCTATAAAGCCAATAGTTTCATGAAGTTTTCCCACACAAACAGATGCTGTGAGATCAGAGGTTAAGACAAATGCCTTTAGTTCAGCATCTTTTGATTTGGGGACACTTGGAGCTCATCTGGTTCTGGTAGTTTGGTTGGGTTGGTGTGTAGGAGTTTCAGGATTCAATTCCACAACAAATGCTACATTTTACGTTTTGCACAACCTCAAAAACATGGTATGTTCTAAAAAACATTGAATTAGTGACTACTTGTATAGCTCAGTCTAAAAGTTGCTGGCTTGGTGAGTGGGAGGATCAGGGTTCAACTACAGAAGATTGGTAAATTTTACATTTTGTGTGACTTCTAGAAAACATGAAATGTTCTAAAAAACAACATGTTAGTAGCTTCTTGTGTAACTCAGTCTGTAAGGTCCTGGGCTGGTGTGCAGAAGGCTCAGGGTTCAAACCCTGCAGAAATACTCTTGGTGGGTATATTGACAGTTCACATTTTAAATACTAACGTTTAAAAGGACAAGTTGAAATGTTCCACCAGAACGTTTGAAAGTGAGAAGGGTTCTGGTGGCGCAGTGGGATAGGTTTGTGTTCATGAGTCGTCAGTGGCGCAGCAACTGGTTTAAATCAAACTTGTGACTGACTGGGCCTGGATCAATGCAACTACTCTGAAAGGGATTGGAGGTCCCTCCCAGAGTTTCTCAGAGCCGACTGTGGGGCATTATGTTGGTATTTTACTACTTTCCAGAAGTAGCAAAATACCAAGTTACTTGGCCAAATAAGTAACTTACTGTAACTAGGCTATTAAAGTATGTTGGCCAAACAACTATGTATAGCTACATATGCCTTAATAGTTGGCCAACATTTTTAGTTAATTAATTAAGCAAGTTGGCCTACTAAGTTAGTTGGCTGACATATTTGACCTTGGCCAATTAAGTTAGTAGCATTTAGTAGGCAGGCATAGTATTTGAACTTAGCCAAGGCCTATTACTAAACAAATAAATGCTACTAACTTTTTACTAAATTGGCCAAGTTACTTACTTTGGCTAATATATTTAGTTATGTAAATTGGCCTAAGAACTATGAAGGTCTTCAAATATACATAGTTGTTTGGCCAACTTACTTTGATATAGTTACTGTAAGGTACTTATTTGGCCAAGTAACTTGATACTGAGTATTTTGTTACTAATGGAAAATCCCAGCTTGGCAGAATTCCAATCAACATAACGGCCCACATTTGGCTCTGAGAAACTCAGGGAGGGAATCAGCCCCCTCATCGAGGCACAAAACGTAAAATGTAGCATTTGCTGTGGAATTGAACCCTGAAACTCCTACACACCAACCCAACCAAACTACCAGAACCAGATGAGCTCCAAGTGTCCCCAAATCAAAAGATGCTGAACTAAAGGCATTTGTCTTAACCTCTGATCTCACGGCATCTGTTTGTGTGGGAAAACTTCATGAAACTATTGGCTTTATAGAAAGTCATGTTAACTACATTTAAACTTCAGGTAAAAAAAACACTTAAACTGAACTCATTCTTTTTGATGACTGGGGATTTGGATTTCTTCACTTAATTGTTCATTCATAAAACTCATCAATTCCAAACTTTTAAGACCACAAGTAACTTGGCCTCACCAGCAAACTCCAGACCCTCTGGACCTCCTTCCCCCATCAATCAGAAACTAGAATCACTTGCTCTTCATTAAAAACAAACTCTAATCCCACATTTGTAACTGACCCATAACAACTGGCATTTCAGATCCATTTCAATATTATAATGATCATTAACTAGTAGTTTTATTCTTGAAAAGTCTCTTGATTTTAGTAAAAATGCTGACAAATATTCTATGAATCATGTGTAATAACTAAACTTACTATATTATGTTAGTATTTTATGTCATCTGAGGTCATACTAATCATACTGTGGGTAGTATTTTGTGTCATATGAGGTCATACTATACATACTATAGTATGTGTGGCATTTTATGCGTCATCTGAGGCCATACTAAATATACTAGGTGTGTAACATTTTGAGGTCCTACTAAACATCTTACTATACAACGTGTAGTATTCTATGCATCATGTGAGGTCGTACTAAACAACATACTATGTGTAGCATTTCATGTTTTATGTGATGTTATACTTACACCTTATGATAGTTTCCTGTTGCATTGCTATGAACTGATTTATTCAGGCTATGGCTGTTATTTCCCACACTTCAAGAACTTTTAATGTTAAGCAACTGTGAGAATACGAAGACATCCACCCTTGCACATGCCCACACAAAGCTAGAATTTCAGGATGCTTCCTTTCCAGCCATCCCATTAACCTTTTACTCCAAAGTGGTTTTATAGAGCTGCAGTGGGATTATCTCATCTGTGGATTTCTTTTATTTGTTAACCCCGTGCAGACATATTGTCTGGAAAAATATGGCCGACTAGGTTTTGTGTTACATTTTAACCACTTTTCACATAACACAAACTTACTAATCTAATAGGAGTTTTATAGTCTTCAGAAAAAAATTGGCAAACTCTTCTGTTTAGTCTGGAATACCCACACAGCTGCTCAACCAGACCAGCCATGAACCTAATATGATTAATGGGGATTTTATGAATGATTATCTTCTTTTATGAATTCACGACTGTTGAACACATTGTTTTCTTTGCTGCTCACTGTCCTGGATCCAGCTCACCCAAACATCTGTACTGGACCGTAAAAAGATGTGATCACCAAGTGGATGCTGGAGCCTCGTCTGGCTCCAGATTCAGACTGAAGGAATGGGCTTTTCTCTTAGCAGACTGACTTCAAGTCCTTTTGGGTTTTCTCACCTAATGCTGAAAATCTTTAATATCCTCTTTATTATTCTATTTCAATAATACTGAAAGCTTTTTTTTAAAGGAAAAATGATTAAAAAGCGATTAGCATGTAAGTTGTTTTATGAGAACCCTGGTAGCTCCTAATGATTAAATTCATGCTTCACTTTAGCACTCTTATGCAATATTTTTATATCAAAAAACTCCCTTTCAACCCTCTCAGGCTCCAAATAAGTTTTGATAAAAGGACGAACAACTAAGTCCTTCAGGGGTACTTCTGAGTTAAAAATGCTCATGAATTATGTGGAGTAACCAGGTAGGTAGGTTTTAACTTTTCAAATCTGCAATGCCTGCCTCCAGAGGGTTAAAGTGTCTACCGATGTGCATAGTGCATTAAAACATATGACTAAAAGTCTAAAGAACATTCCAAAGAATGCCATCTCAGAAGACTGTCTGCAGGATTTGTGCACCACCAGTGTAGAGCCTCAAATGTTGGTATCTAAATGACGTCTGAGAGCAACTTCTCCCTGCTAATGATGTTTTGCATACACATCGCAATGGCAAACTGAGAACCAACCTGTGCATTCTCAGAACTGTTGGCCACAGCTGTGCAGCCCTGAATCTTGTGAATGTGTCAACTGTGCATGACCCTGTAGATTAAAATAAAGGCCCTTCGCCACAGCAGACTCAAAAATATTAACAATTTTTGTAACACATTAAACATTCATAAGATTTCAGAATAACTAAATATACCTAGCTAAAGGAAGAGTTGAACAAATTAACAGGATATTTGACCCTTCCTTACACCTTGGCTAATTGGGTTCATGTTAATTATTTTCAGAATCATGACCACAGCTGCATCGCCTGTCGCATCATCTACCGCTCAGATGAGTTCCACCCGCCCATCCTGCCGCCGCGGGCTGACCCAACCGTTGGGCTGTACGGTCAGTGGGTGAGCCAACACTGCGAAGTGCGGCCCGAGGTCCTCTTCCTCACCCGCCACTTCATCTTCCATGACAACAACCACACCTGGGAGGGTCACTACTACCACTACTCAGACCCCACCTGTAAACACCCCACCTTCACCATCTACGCCCAGGGACGCTACAGCCGAGGGCTCCACTCTACACGTGTCATGGGAGGGACGGACTTTGTCTTTAAAGGTAACCAAGCCAAACTTTCAGCTTTTAAATGTCACTGAGATTCAGTTTTAGTTTTGTCACACTAATTTTATGGTTTCAGTTCAGCAAACAAAAACACAAATGCCTGTTTTGAAATTAAGATTTATCAAGTTACCCCAAACCACCTTGGTCCTCATGAGAAACTCGGATCATCTTTAACACTGAAACAATAATAAGTGTGACAAAAAAGCAAATAAACGTAGAAATTTTAACTTTTAATGAAATTCCTCTAGTGAACCACATGAGAGTGACGCCCATGGACTTTACCACCACCTCCCTTCTAAACGTCTTCAGCGGTAATGAGTGCGGCGTGCAGGGATCATGGCAGGTCGGCGTGGAGCAGGACGTCACCCTAACCAATGGCTGCGTGGCATTGGGCATTCGGCTTCCCCATACGGAGTACGAGCTCTTCCGCATGGAGCAGGATGCTCACGGTCACTATCTGCTCTACAACGGTCAGCGGCCCAGCGACGGCACCAGCCCAGACCGACCGGAGAAACGGGCCACCTCCTATCAGATGCCCCTGATTCAGTGCTCATCAAGCAGTCAGCGATCTGATCACAGCAGAGAGGAGGAGGAGAGTTTGCTGCTGTATTCCAGCGATAGCCCAGGATGGCACAGAAGCTTCCACAAATACATCGCGCTGGCTATCGTCACTGCTCTGCTTTGTTTTTAGGAGGATTGTCTTCCTGCACCAAAAGTAAAAGAAAAAAGTGTGAACTTGCATATAAACATAAAAACTGCTTGTGAAAAACAAAAACTACACATTTGTAGATTCCCCTTTTGGACAAAAAGAGGAGACCTGAACTCCCCAACACCTGCCAATGACTGGACATGGCTGCACCGCAGAAACTGCACTTTAGAGTGGAACCACCTGTCTGATTCCACAATCCTTAATGTGTTAAAACCTGCAGCGTTGCATCATGAATTCATGATGCAAAAGACATTTTGTACGGCATTTTGTTAACGACTGCCTCCCTGTCCTGAGGAAAAAGCCTGTGAGATGCTTTTCCCTGAAATGGGAGCTACAGTAATCTTATAAAAGCTTTTCATGTATGGATCTAAAAGTAGAGTGGACTCGGTCCAAAAAACAGTAACCGACACCATCCACAAGGAAAGGAAAACGCTAAATCTCATTAAGAAGCTGCTTGTTCCCAGAGTGCTTTATCCAAGCTTAAATCTCAAGAAGTTGGTAGGAAAAGGTGCAACAGGAATCTGGAGAAGCTTCACCAGGAGTGGACTAAGGCTGGAGTCAGAGCATCAAGAGACCGATCATGTCATGCCTCACCTGAACCAGAGATGTCAGCAACGACTCACTTAATCTGAGGAGGAAAAAGACCTGGACGTTGCTCAGTGGTCCAGAATGAAAGAAACATTTTCATGTCATTTTGATATAAAGCTCCCAGAGAAAGAGTGGACAGGTTCAAATTCAAGATGCTCCAGGTCCAGGGAAGGTTTCCACAGTCAGTGATGGTTCAAATGTGACTCGTAACCTGTTGTTGGTCCAAGGTGTTTTCTGAACGTCACAGTCAATGTAGACAGCTACAGGAACATTTTAGAGCTCAGGCTTCCTTCAGCTGGTTTCATTGCCCAGAAGGACTTGGCACCTGCTTACGTTGCTAAAAGTACCAAAAGATGGTTGAATGACCATGGTTAATCAATGGGTGGCCATTCAGAGGAGATGTCAGGCATCAGACCCAACAGTGCAAATGACCAGCTATTAAAGCAACCCGGGCTTCCAGTAAACATCAGCAGCGGCACAGGCATGACAATATTTTCCGAAGCCTGACAATTCCGTTTAAAATCATTTCTGAGACATTGAATTTGAAGTTTTCTATCTGTAAAAAAAATCATCAAAATTACAAGAAATAAAGACCTGAAATAGATGTGTGTAGGAGTAGCATACAAATTTATTTTGGGTGCTTTTTAAACCCAGTATACTAAACAACATTTGACCAATATGATGTGAATTTCTATATAAATATGGAAATCAGGTCGGATTGGTCTTTGAATGTTTAACCAGAAGATTTAGATTTCTGTGTTTATTCAGGGATTGTCAGACACTTCGTATTAATTCAAGAAGAGAGTCAAGTTTATAAAAAGTAAGAAATTTATTTTGTAAACAATTAAAAACATGACAACTTGGACACTTTGTGATGAATGAATGAATTTAAGTGGATGGGATGTGAGATGTGATGGTGTGTGAATGCGATGTTATCAGAACCCTCGTATCTGAAGAAACTGAGTTCTGAGTGGGAGTAAATTTGGTCTGCTATACCTATACGTTGATGGTTTATAAAACCACATCAGACACAATCTGTCGAGTCTACGTACCAGCTCGAAGACCCCTGTGGTAGATCCGGAATGTCAGGAAGTCCGTAGACCCCAAAGGTACCGAAGTATGTAGAAGCAACCGCAGTGCCACTAAACCGGTCTCAGGATGTCCCCAGGTCACATAACGCTCTTGCGCATGTGCAGCTGTCTAGGCAAGTTCTCGTTGTGAAGAAAGGGTACCAAAACGAGGCACCGTTTCAAATGAAGTGAATCGGTGCTCGGTCGGTACTGTGGAATTCGGTCGGTACCTTAAAAAGTACCAAATTCGGTATCCATCCCTACTCTAAAGACATTTTTACAGTTAAATTACTTCTCTGGATGATCTTAAAAGCACTTAGTGTTTAGTACAACCTGATCGTTTGTAGTCGAGAAGTGAAAACCTGCTGATTGTTGGGCAATTTTAGACAGATATTTGAAACAACTGCCAACCACCATAGGTGGATTGGGAGGCTACGGACAGTTGTCTAGGGCTCCCGGTCCACTTCCTAAAAGTGAAACACAGTGAGGCACAGAAATATTAGGACAATGAAAGGTTTTGCTATACCAAATCATACTCAATGTACAATTATATAATCAATTTGGGTTTAATGTACTTAATCTCAGCACGAATTTGAGGTTGTCCAACCACACTGAAGAAAGGCCTTGTTTTAAAGGACCAAAGATAATTTAGACAACTCAAAGGGTTGCATGAACCTTCTCCTCATAAAGTTTATTCCAGATGTGGTATACACCTGGCCTTGAAATCTAGTCAGTTGCTAAAGCAAAAGGAATTTGCTCTGCATGTTGGTCTAGCCACGCTCTATTGGAACCCGGTTACTCTGGAGGCTGGTACTGTGGTACTGTGATTGAGTGAAACTAAAATGGCGATGGCTTACTTGAAATGGCTTTGGCATCAACTTCGGACTATTTAGACTTGGGCTTTTGAGTCAAGAGCAGATTGTTACCCAGGTTTATTTGGAAAAGAAAATGTATGGCATACTGCCTCGTTGACTGACACCTGTAGCGGTGAGTACGTCACATTTTTTGTTGTCCAATAGAATGTGGAGACAGTTTGAAAGACAACTGTAGATCCCGCCCCACGACAGAGCTGTCAAAGGGTCGTGGACAGACTATATAGTCACACATATACAGTAGAATGAATTTCCAGGCTAGTAAGCACACACAGCTAGGGTTGCAGGGATTAACCGGCTTGACTATTAACCCAGGTTAATCCCGGTAAAGACGTTTCCAACACCGCCTATAAAAAACAAGCACAGGCAAAAACAAAAGTGAAACTGAACTCGTGCACGCAAAAGAACCAGTGACAACCATCTGGACTACTCCATTTCCACCTAGGGAGTGGTTAATGTCTCCTGTGTGGGAATATTTTAGATACCGGTATATATACACCTTTAGTACTTTAGTGAACTCAAAAAGACCTGCTCGTCAGTGGGCAAGAATCACAGTCACAATATTCACCCAAGTGAGGAAAACTCTGCAAGAATGAATCAGTATCCATCATTAGGAAAAAACTCCATGAAAGCCAATACAGAGGATTCATCTCAAAGTGTAATCCATTTAACATCTAGACGTATAGTGCAGTACAACACGGTGGAGGCAGTGTCATTCTGTGGTCATGTCTGATGATGCGACAGGAAACAGAAACAGCCAAATTATTGTTAAGCGTTTCATAGGTGGACAACAACCCAAAACAAAAACAGTCCTTGCAAAGGGCAGCAAGAAATTGGAATATTGTGCAATAAGTAATCAGATCAACTAAATTGAGCATTTCACTAAAGACAAACACAAGGTAGGAGGATCCAACAAGCTGCAAAAGAAGACAGCTGTTTTTTTTAAAGCTGGTTATTGTGCAATGACTGTGGAAAAAGTTAACACTATCATGTTACTGTCCAAATATTTCTAGGAACAGCAAAAACACAAAAATCAAAACATTTAAAAGCCTGTTTTTTAAAAGATTTTTTTGCTTGTAGTTATAAAAAATTCACAGATGAAAGACATTTTCTGACACTTGAAAAACATTCAAAAACAGATATTTTATTCTGAAGGGCTCAACATTCAGAACCCCAGCCAGTTTGGTGTGGACGCCTTTTCCCACGATTCTACAGGAGTTTCTGCTGATTACATGATTACATGCTTTGACAGAGGTTTATGCTTCACAGAAAATAAGCATCGTATAAAGAAAGCTCTGCAATCTTTTCATAATTGGCCTAAAATTAGTCAAATTATAACAGCAGATCTTGCCCTAAAGTTCTAGAAATGAAAGTACTTAAAAAAACATTTAGTGAAAAAATCTGTTTGGTAAAAGATCGAATCACCAAACATTATTCAAGACCTTCTTGGAATAAACTTTCCCACTATAAAGGTAAAATTAGGTAGTTTTGTTACTCTTCTTAGCTACTACCACTATTTTAAATATAGCATATTTTCACTGCGGTTTATTAATGACACATGGTCTCTGTTGCAGGTTTTCTATCATGAGGTGCAGAAATTCCACTGCTTAATTCTCAAAACAAAAAAAGAAAATAAATGGTTGATAATAAATATTAAGACGGATGTACATGCATTGACACAGAAAAGGAGAGCAATGAAAACCACATATTTTATTTTATTTAGTTAGTGATCAATACCATGGAACAGAATTTTAAAAATGAAAACCACATTTTCAGTAAATATTTGCCTCAGAAGGAATATGTGCTGTGGTATGGTTATTAATAATAATAATAATGATAATAATAATAACAATAATAATAATAATAATAGTCTGCATTGGTGCTGTAAGGAAAACAACAGGACAAATGCACAAGAACGAGGCACCTATATCCCCAGCTGAACCTGGACATTCCCACAGAAAGAAGACAAAAATTACAAATTAATTTCAGAGGTAATCCAGCAACAAGGTCTGCTTAAACGGTTCTGTCCTTTACAGTTAAATCTAACATGTACAGGAAGTCTAACATTCCTTTCTATTCCTATTGACATCATGGAGAGAAAGGAATAAGATCTGGGCCGCCTTGTGCAATTCCGCCTGTCTGCATCTTCCATGTTTTTGGGTGACACTTAACTTTTACTTTCCCATCAAACTGTAAACCAGCTGTTAAAAGGCGTGAGAACCATAAAGGGGAGTACTTAATTGTTTAGGTTTACCTTCTTGAATCAACTCTCGGGGGCAACAATAGTGTGAGATTGAAAAAAGACGATGCCGTTGAATGATGCTGTACAGATGTGTTCACTGTAGGCCACACAATCAATGATATGGCAAAGTCAACAAAATACTTCTTGCTTTTTTCCAGGCCTTTATTTATTTCATTATTTTTCTCAGAAGCCGGAGCAGGGAACACGGCTGGCATGCATCTTCCAGTCTACAAGATGAACTTCCCAGAGAAAAATCCAATGAAGATGGCTGCTATGACGACGAGGAGAGAGGGCAGAAAGGCGACGCTATTTTCCCGGCCAAGGACGTTAGTTGAGTTTGACGTCATGTGGTCCGAGCGGGGCATTTTTCTCATTCTATTGCCTTCCTCCTGTTGAAAAATATGAAACATTTAAGATGGACTACACATTTGAGATTTAGGTTGTTCTTATTAAAACGTCTAATCAAAAAATTGAAGCTAGATTATAAGGTTGGGCTACACGTAAAAATCGGTATTCGTCAATCCAACAAATGACTATGGGCATTTCACACAGATGATATTTAGACATTTTCCTAACTTAATCAGCGATGTGATGCGTCAACAATATACTGCATTGCAATTGGGTCAAGAAATAAATGTGAGAATAAGGGGTGGGACATTTGGCCAAAAGTTGGCGATTTTGCCAAAGCAGAGGGGGCAAAGGAGGAAAGTAACGGATTACTAATGTTTACGGTGTTACTGTAATTAAGCTGTTTCTTTAAAATGTATTGTACTTCACCACATAAGAGTATAAAATATGTTTATTGGCTTTTAATAAATATAAAAATTTGCGATTAAAAAACTACAGCGTCTAAACAGAATGAGACACCGAGAAGAGCAGAAGGTACTGCATACCGGTTAAACCCAAAAGCAATGATTGCTTGTTTGTTTTAATTCTGTTGTGATGTTGTTTTCATTATACTTACATTGATAATTATTTATTTCCTGTAGCTAGGTCACATCTTATGTAACTAGACCTTACTTTCATTGGTGTGTTTTTATGTAGGTTTGAGGCACAAGGTTATTTGTTTGCCTGATTATTGACCTCAACCCTAACTTTTATTTTGCCATTTTATTAAAACAACTTTTTACTTTTACTTGAGTAAAATTTTAGGCAGGTAATTTAATTGTACTTGAGAAAAATATCATCAAAGTATTAGTACTTTTACGAAGTTAATCCAATAGCCCAACTTTGCAAGATTGAAATTATGAAGTATTGTCTTCCTAATTGTTCGACTGATGCTACAAACGAATTGTGCACGTCAGCATCACCGTGGATGATGAAAAAATTCAGCATTCGGCTAAACAGCAATAGCCAGTGCTTTACACAATCCGATTCATCTGCCCGTCTGACCTTTAGTTGCCGGTTCTCCTCAGACAACTTGTTGACCTCAGATTGCAACCTCTTGCACCTCTCCAGCATTTTCTTCATCTCAGCATCATCTGCAGCAGCAGGCATAGCTGCTGATGTCGGCTCTGCTTTCACAGAGTTCATCGCCGGGGCTGCTCTTGTTGCTTCAATGTCATTCTGCACGACGAGAGGAGGAGAAGCATGACTGAGGTGAAATCTAGCATAGCCTGACCCAATGTGAGAATATGTAGTAGAAAAGAGGCACTGTTTCAAGCTCATGGTGCTGGATCAAAGAGATGAGAAAGTCACACTTGATGTGGTTTTGTTTGAGAGACAGCCAAAATGACGACATGGGAAAATAGAGAACTTCATTGTAGAAGTACAGAAATACAACTACTGTATCGTAAGTTGGCCATAAATACAGAGGTTATTACCACTGGAACAACTTAACATTAAAAAACCTTTTCTGTCACTAAAGGGTAGAGAGTGTGTCCACAAGGTTTTCCAAAAGGGTTCCTGGAATGTCATAAAATGCTTTTAGCTCTACGTTTGTCTTTAATTTTGCCTCACTAATCAAAAATCTCATCTAAAACTGCTTCAAAAGTATTTTTTGGACATTTTCAGACAGAATGCCTGTGCAACAATTATCTGTCACCTACAGAAAAATGATGATTAAATTTTAGGTCAAAAAGAAAAATGCAGATTGCAGCTGACTTAACAACTGGTTCTCAACCATCCATTTTCAGCCATTTATCCAGGGTCGGGTTGGGGGGGCAGCAACCTAAGCAGAGAGGCCCAGACTTCCCTCTCCCCAGCCACTTGGGCCAGCTCCTCCGGGGGAATCCCAAGGCGTTCCCTGGCCAGCCAAGAAACATAGTCCCTCGCTGGTGTCCTGGGTCTTCCCTTGGATCTCCAACCAGTTGAACGTGCTCGGAAAACCTCACCAGGGAGGCATCCTAACCAGATGCCCAAGTCATCTCAACTGGCTCCTCTGGTCAGGATGCCTCCTGGACGCCTCCCTGGTGAGGATTTCCAGGCACGTCCAACTGGGAGGAGGCCTAAAGGTAGACCCAAGACACGTTGGAGGGACTATGTCGCCCACCTGGCCAGGGACCGCCTTGGTATTTCCCCGGAGGAGCTGGCCCAAGTGGCTGGGGAGAGGGAAGTCTGGGCCTCTCGACTTAGGCTACTGCACCTGCGACTCTACTCCAGATAAGCAGATGACGATGAAGATGGATGGACGGACGGACGGACGGACGGACGGACGGACGGACAGACGGATGGATGGGTTTTTTCGCCTCTTACCACTTTATCATTTTCAGAAGGCAGCTCAAAGACACATCTCAGTTTGGAATCCATGAGTTCATCAGATTTTGCGTCTCTCCACTGGTAGAAATGGAAAAAAAATAAGTGAAAACGATGCAGTTAATCATCAACTCAAACCCACAGAAGATCTGACTTTACTACAAAAACAGCTTTATAGTAGTTAAATGATTATATGGAAGTTTAATTTATACAAGTCAATTAAAACAGAACAACTGCAGAATATTTAGTTGTCATAAAGCAGTTCAGAGAAAACTACAAGATCTTCTTTATTTAATTGTTGCAAAGCTTTTGCTGCCCTCTGGCGGACAAAGGGTGAATACACCTAAAATAATATGGGCCATAATACATAGCTTAGAAAATATATATGACAACCAAAATAGTTTGTCAGCATTTTGGCCCTTTTGTACCATTTTGTATTATCGAGGAACATCACAAGAGTCCTGAAAAGAAACAGCAAAACAACCACCCCCTCTTGTGTCAGCTGTCTCTACAGGGAGTGCAGAATTATTAGGCAAATGAGTATTTTGTCCACATCATCCTCTTCATGCATGTTGTCTTACTCCAAGCTGTATAGGCTCAAAAGCCTACTACCAATTAAGCATATTAGGTGATGTGCATCTCTGTAATGAGAAGGGGTGTGGTGTCTAATGACATTAACAGCCTATATCAGGTGTGCATAATTATTAGGCAACTACATTTCCTTTGGCAAAATGGGTCAAAAGAAGGACTTGACAGGCTCAGAAAAGTCAAAAATAGCAGAGTGCAGACACTTCTGCTTTTTGCTCCCTTATCTTTTTTTCCCCAAGGCTCTTTGTCCTGTCTGCCTACAGAGCACTTCTCTGCATTTCTTCTGGAAATCCCTATTTTTTAGAAATGGATTTAATTAATTGGTCATTCAACGTGATTGATAAGATCTTTTCCACGATGAGAACGGAGGAGGGGGCTCCCACTTGCCCTCAAGGGACACACGCAGCGGGATATGCGCTCGATTCCTGGCAGGTCTGGAGGATCGTATGTCTCTCTCAGTTGTCCATTGAGGATGTTGAAGACATGTGGATATTTGGCTGGATAATCACTGGATTTCTTCTGATTGGAGTAGGAGGATATCTGGTATTCTGGAAATTTGGGAAGTCGGGAGCGATTGGAGTGCGACCCGCACCCATGGAAAGCACCGCCCGGGCGGATGCCTCACAGACTGGGACGTTACTCGAGGTGAACCGTAAGCGGGACAATGTCCTTGCTGCGTTGCCGGTATTAGTGCGCCAAATGGATGTCATCTCGGAGAGGGTCGCTGGACGGTGTGGAGATGTTTAAAACCTGAAATTGGCTTCACTGGAGGACTGGAATGATCAATACAGACTTCAAGGCAGAGAGGAAAATTATCTCTGCCTGACCCAAACAAAGTCTTGTTATCCAAATCTGACGCCAAGGCAGCCTTGAGCTGCTAACAACAACCCCCACGATGGAAGGAATGCAGACAGATGCTGTAAAATTGCGCCCACATTTTCAAAGTTAAACACATCTCCTTTAACAACGGTAGTTTCTGCATCTTTACTGCTCTGCTTCAGCTCTCCCACCTCCCGCTGCGCAGCGGCCACAAACTCACTGATGCGCCTGCAGCCTCTCAGAGTTCCTGCTGCTCTAAACATTAAAATAATTATTTCATTTTCTGTTCCTCACTTCTGATTACCTTCAATGGTGTCTGTTTGTTGCTACCAGGTACAAAAACAAACTTGTTTTTATTTGACTATATTTCTGTCCTGTCTGTTTATTATCTTCCTGCATCTCCTCTCAATCCTAAAGAAAAACTGCTACCTGGGTTCATATATATTCACCTTTGAACTGCAGTTCTAAAAGATCTACCGGCCGCAAAATCAGCGGAGTGTGCGCTGCTCGCCGGCCGCATCAGTGAGGTGCGTCAGCGGAGGACGAAACAGGTGATACGCCCCGCTCCACAGCAGCGAAAAGCATCAGGCACAAATAAAAGACAGAACACATAAAAGGAAATGAGCCGACATGAACGATCGCGTGTTAAATTTGTTTTTGAGGTGGCGACACCTAGTTTGATAATGTTACTGTGGCCGTGCTCAGGACGCAGATGTCTGGAGCGCGTCAACGATCAGAGCTTTGCATGCACAAGCTGGTTAAGGTTAGGATGGGGGTGAGGGAAAGGTTAAATTGCAAGAGGGTAAAGGTCACAATTTGGTTAAATGTCTGTTTTACGGCGGGTGTCAGTACCGACGCTCTGGCACAGCGCGTTGCCTCCTGATGCGCAGGGGCTCGTCACCTGCTGTCTTTTCCGAGGACTGCATCTTGTCACTCATTATCACGTAACAGCGACTAGTTCATACAACCCCTCACACACACACACACGGTGCAACAATGCACTCATAACTTGCAAAGTTGCTGTTCTATTTCCACAAATACCACAAGCCTGGAGGAGTTCTGCTGTGTGGGTGAGTTGCTAAAGCTAATGGTTAGCTTCGACCAGCCAAGATGTTCTCAGTTTCCTGGACGCTAAACCAAAAACAGCCTTCCCCATCGCAAGTGAAGATAGGTGAGTCCATGAACGTGAAGGGACAATGCGACAAAGATCTGTCAGGATTTCTAGAGTTTCACCGTTTATTTTCTATCAGAAGCTAACACAAGAGATAGGTGTAGAAGACTACATTCAGCTTGTATTAAAAACTCAGGGTGACTGATAATAATCAGAAATATGACTTTAAAAATGTTTTTTCAGTGTTCCTCACCTTTAAAATATTTAAAGTCAAAACAACATTTAAAATAAAACTTTACTTGTCATTAATTTTGTCCAAGAAACTGGTTCATGTTAAGTCTTTGTGCCTTTAATAGAAATATTAATTTGCTGACATTGCCTGTTAAACGGGTCGATTTATTGTCAGTTATGATTGCTCCGGCTTTAGAAAACTCACTCTTGCTACACACAAAAGTAGCCCGCCTGGTGGAGTCATTAATATCTTCATGGTTGCTAAGCAACATACATACACTACAGTCAGTAAATCTTAAATTTACGGCATTCACTTTCGGTCCTCGCAGTCAACGGAGAACCCGGTGTCTACTGCCAACACCAGCCAACGTAGATAGGGTAGGTTGGGCCTTTCGAAGAACGTTGCTGAACCAAACACTCTGGACCAAAAAGATTTCAATACATGTACCATCACATCCCTAATATAGATATATTTATAGCTAATATAGATATATTTATAGCTAATATAGATATATTTATAGCTAATATAGATATATTTATAGATTAAATCTGCAGTGAAATCCAGTAGTTTCAAGACTTTAAAATGAGCGTTTCAGAAATCAAAAGTTTAAACAGGTTGCATACAATTATGTATATTTATTTTCAAAGTAATATAAATCACTTACCAAAGAGTCCATGTCAGTAACATTTGGTGGGGCAAAAATGGTCAGCACCATAAATTTGTGTTTACTTTTCTCATTGGGGTCATAGTCAAATGGTTGTAGCATAACTGTGAATAAAGTAGAAGACAGATCAAATGCATGTATACAGGTACCCAAATACAAAAAATATACATTGAATGGCCAGTAGCAAAGCAGACAAGAAGGGAATCTTAACCAACATAAATCTAACTAAATGTTTTACATTTAGATATTTTTATATATTTTTATGAGGTGGATGCAGAAGTAAAGATTTTAAAGAAACTATATCATGCAAAATCCACATTTTGGAGCTTTTGACCAAATTATGCAATTGGCTGGATTGAACAAATTTATGGCATCGTGCCCTGCTCCTCCCCAATCAGATAGTGTCGAATCAGGATCCCCCTGGACTGTAAACACAAACCCTACTCTCTCTGGGTAGCTAGTGAGTTAGGGCTGAACGATCTATCGTTTTTGGACCGAAATTGCGATTTCAAACAGCACAATCACGTGACCGTCAGATATGCGGTTTTTGTGGTTTAGACTGATCCAGGATCAGTTGTGCAACTTTATTTATTTATTTATTTATTACATCTGGGGTTTCCCCCTGTGTTATGGCGGTCGGCAAAAGCCAGCGCGGGGGAAGGGGGTGGGGTGTACCGTCCAGAGCCGAGCCCAACTCAACAGCTGACAGAGCAGCATGTTTAGGTTATTTTCCCTGTTTTATGTTCCCACACACAGTGATGCTAATGGTGATTATAATGGCACCATAGGTGAGCCCGGGACAGAGAGAGAGAGAAAACGTAGTTGAGTAAGGGAGAGAGAGAGACTCATCACATCGGAGCAGGTTCAGGCTGGTTTCTAAAGCTGGTTTATGCTTCATCAGTGTGACTGCAGAGTCGCGCACTTTAGTTGACTTGAAAGCTAAACTTCTCTTTTAAAATGGTTTGAATGTTTCTGATGGCATATGTTGGTTCAAACAAGCTAAGGTGTCAGAATGTGTTCGTCTCTCTCACAGAACTGACATTTTAGTGAGGAAAAACTATCAGACGGCTTCGAAAAACGTGCAGCCAGCCTGCCTTGGAAATGCAGGGAAAACTGTGTGCATTTTTTTTATTTAATACATTTAAAAGCTATTTCTACCTACAGATTTCCTCCATGCATTTTTGGAGTAGAACATGTTTTTATAAAGCTCCTCTCTAGATAAAAATCACAAGCACATGTTGCTTCACAAACACATTACAAATTTAAATAAATATAATTATGGGAGAAAATATGAATAGCTTTAACTGTTTTTATTGTATGACTAAATAGTAAATATTAATGTGAATGATTTGTTGTACTAGATTAGAATCTAGACCATCTTTTCACTTAATCTATAGGATGGCTTGGCAGGCTAGTGTTGGACCTTTGTTTGCAGAAAATCGTGAATTGAACCGAAATCGCAATTTCTGCAAGAAAAATTGCAATTCAATCTTTTCCTAAAATCATTCAGCCCTATAGTGAGTGATTTAATCTCCACAGTTATGAAGTGATTTCTTTCTTACCTATTCTGAACTTTTAATAGTGCCTAGAATTAAAAATGCATTTTTTCTGCAATAGGTACAATATTTAGTCAGACTTCCTAAAGAGTTTAAAACAGAGCCAGAATTTGAACGTGATTTATACTGCTTGTTAAGTTCTGTCAGTACTAGAGTGGATTTCAGACGGATCACTACCACAAATCGGTGCCATTGTAGACACGTCTACAGTTCTTGATTGCCATACATCATTAGAATCACAAGAATCCTTGCTTTTAAATGAGGTATAACACGTATATGTACATTGAACATAGTTAAATAAAGAACAAGTGTTGCAAAAAAAGAGATGCGCTGATTTAACAAGGAAATTTGAAATGTTGCTTCTGTGAGCGTAATTGCCGAGCATAAAACGTATCGCTTGTAAAATGATTGGCAAAGGGCTTGGATTTTCGCCAATGGTTGATGAATTCATCCAATTGCCCAACCTTTGTTCGGACCCGCTTCAATGTTGGTTTAAATACAAGTGTGGTAATGCTAACAACAATAGCTCAAGCTGCAGCTAAAATCGTTTTGGACAAGCGTCGACTAAATGTGTTGGATCACACACGTTACAGGATAGGTCCACATAGCTTGCCTATCTGGTTACTGTACATGGCTGTACGCAGAGTTTTGACATCAGGGTAAATTACCAGAACACAGCTCATTTTATATCCATGTCCTGTCCAAGTGGTTGTGGAAAACCAGCCTTTTCTATTCTAGGGCTTTATTGCATTTGACCATTTATCAGGGCTTGTGGGCCTTTTGAGCTCAAACAAAGTCAAAGAAATTTCCATTTATAAAAATAAATTGTCCTGGGTCCCCATTAGTGTCGGACTAAAGTCTAAACAACTACATTAAAATAGTTCCATTAAAAATTACTCACTTGATTCTATCCAATTATTGTGTGAATTTTGCATGCACTCTTAAAATGTGAACAATTCTAGTATTTTCACCATCGAGTACATATTAGGGTTGTCATGGTGTGAAAATTTAACCTCACGGTTATTGTGACCAAAATTATCATGGTTTTCGGTATTATCGCAGTATTTTTATAAACGTGCTACATTTTCAGACAACTAAATAAACCCTGTATATCAGGAAAATATTTTCCTCAGTTTGTGTCTAAATTTTGCCTAAAATGTGTTGTAATTATGTTATTTGTTTAAATTTTTCCCTTTTAGTCTTTAAAATACCAATATTAGCCCATAACTTCTTATGTTTTTGTCTGTTTGATGTCATCATTTTAAAAATATTAGACCAGGTGATACTCAGTACTCAAGTAGCCTTCTAATCAGATACTTTTTTACCCTTACTTGAGTAATAAACCCTATATCAGGAAAATATTGTCCTCAGTTTGTGTCCTTCCAGTGAGCTTTGCAGATGTGGGAAAATGTCATCAGGCAGTAATCATTGTTAAATTCATAATTATTCTCGGAGAGAGACCAACTCTTATCTGCCCCTGGGAGCCCCGTAATGCATAGCATCATTTCAACATGGCGGTGCCCGCGACACGGTTTATATGCAGGTAGCGGCGCTGCGGCTGCTTTATATAGCGACTCGTTGCATTCTCCCTCAACCCAAATCATTGGATCACGCATTTTAGCTAAAACGCTAACGTTAGCTTGCCTTGCGTTGTCTGTAGAGTTGTGGGTGATGGTCACGCAGATGTGTCATGAGATTTGAAGCGTTGCTGCCTTTCACAGACACCTTTTCTGCACGTGCTGCAAACAGGATAGCCGTCTTCTATCAACTGTCCCTCAGCATTCTTCAAATATCCAAAAGATGCCCGTACTTCCGACTTTGTCTTCTTTGAGGAATAATAAATGTCCTGAGCGCTGCCGTCTCCTCCTTTGGCCATTATTTCAGCTTTAGCTTCAAGAAAGTTTTGGTTGTAAAAAACAAAGCGTGCATGTACCGCCGGCAACTTCAGCAGATGATACAGTGGCTGGTAAGGATCACCGCGCCTACGCCACAGCCACGGTAATCCACCGAGATAATTTTTTTTAAAACAAGACGGTTATTATTATTGTCAACTTTTTTACCGGGGTTTACCGCTACACCGGTTACCGTGACAACCCTAGTACATATCAGTCAAACCACAGCTTCCTTCCTGTAGTCTACCACCGAAAAGTCACAAACATTTTATGTAGGGCTGAAACGATTCCTCGAGTACCTCGAATAATTCGAGCACAAAAAAATCCTCGAGTCAAATTCTCTGCCTCGAGGAATTGTTTAATTCATGTTTAATTAATTCATGGCTTTGCAATCGCCCGGGGTCATGTTTCACCCGGACCGAAATAAGTGACGCACATGCCCACTGGACTGAATGCACACGCGAGTAGCGAACACAACTTAACTTTCTTTTAAGCCATGGTGGACAACGTGGACCCCGGTGGAGTGCGAAAAAGACAGAAAATGTCAAAGGTGTGGGACCATTTTTCACATCGTAAGGTGGAAAATGTAGTCCAGTGTAAATACTGTAAAATGGATTCAGCCTACCACAACACCACATCCTCCATGCTGCAGCACCTGTAAATGTCTCTTCTGCAAGCGGACTCGGAGCCTCTACAAGATAATGCATTTTAGCCTGTATTTCTATTAGGGCTGTAGCGAAGCTTCGATGACGTCGACGGCTCGATTCTAAAAATTCGTCGACGTCAGATCCGGTAGTCGACGCACCGCGCCCACTTGTTGCATCCCCAGGAGTTTGTAAATAGAGGTGGAATCTGCCTGTTTTTCCTCTAGTTCGCCCTCTTCTCCGCCTTCACTAACATCTCAGCCAAATACCGAAGACCCAGAACAAAGTCCATCCGCTACTAGGTTCCTTTCCTGTTTTGCCCGCCTTCGTTTCCCGGCAACGGACAACAACTTCCGGGGTCAAATGCGCTGCTCCGTCTCTATAGCAGATGTAGAAAATCACCGGGAGCGTTTCTCCCTTCATAAAGGAGCTTCTTTCAGACATTAGGAGAGCTGTTTTGGTGGTAGCAGTCTCTCCTCCGAGCTGGTCTGTTTGCTGCTGGGTGTTTTTGGTTTATTTAAACTTGGCAACTTAACGTTGGTAAAGCTACTGTTAGCATTTTCGCTAACAGCTTCTTGCGTTTGGATAAGCTGTTACGTTTTGGTTTAGAGTTCATCTTTTTACAATCCAATCCAATCCAATTTTATTTATAAAGCGCATTCACAAGGCATTACAACCAAACAAGGCGCTGTACACTAGAAATGTTGGTTAATTAAACAAGCGATATTTAAACATGTTGAACACATATAAAAAATAATAATTTGTGGTACAAATTAATAAATGTCTAAATGTAATAAAATCTCCCTTTTGTTACATTTAGAGTGTTTTGGGTTTTCGGTTTAGTTTAAAATATCACCTTGAGGTTGGTTTAACCGCCCAGTTTAGAGTTTGGAACTTTGGAGATTCTTATTTTGGTCCAAAACCCTGTAATCTTTGCACAGTGGGACATCCCTAGTTATCTGTACTTTTGTTTTAATTCCCCACAGGCAGAATTAGTTTTATTACTCCCAACCTGTGGATGGAAAGATTTGGTTTTTTGTAGTTGTAAATAAACCCGATCATCATTTTAACTTTTAAATCCCATATTATTGTCCCTTCCTTTTTGCACACGAGCCAAACTCCCCAGGAAGAGTCGTAACACCACTCGCCTCACGCACATAAGTGACCAAGACGAAGCAGCATGGAGACACTCCGTCTCCAACCACCTCTCAGGCAGCAGCCTGTACTCCCAAGTTCTACACGTCACCAGAACATAACCAACCAACACAATAAAAGCAGTGTTATACAAAATGGGAGGCCTGTAGTGTTTATTCTCTTACAGTAACAATTAATCAATTTTTTGGAGGAATTTATTAGAGATTTTTTGGTTTTTATTAACTGTGCAATAGAAAAATAATCATTAGATTAATTGTATAAATAGTCATTAGAATAGTCGACTATTCGATAAAATAATCGTCAGAATAATCGTTTTAAAAATAATCGTTTACCCCCAGCCCTAATTTCTATATATTCTGCGGACACTGTGCGACTTTTTCGTTTGTAGCGCTCAGTTTCAGCTCACACCGTACGTCTGCTAGCAACACGCCGGACTTAAAATGTGCTAAAAATAGCAGTTTTTACACAACACGTCGGACTTTTTACTGTGTTGTTATTGATATTTGTTGTCCCTCGGGGTTGCTGCAGGGACACGGGTATTTATGAGTGGCGGAGGAAAACAAGAAAGTAAATAAATGTTTTGTGATCTGTGTAATTGGACATAACCACGGCAAACATGCTTTCTCGACAATCCTTGTTATTGTGTGAGAAAAAAAGTGTAGAAATTAAAACGGACGTGTGTTAATAGGGAAACAGCTGGCGAGCTGTTTGCGCAAGCGCCGTGAGCGGTTCTGGTTCTGTTTGGGCCACAGCCGCTCGCAGCGCTACTTCAACAGTTATTCTCCTAGTTTTTGTCTGGCTTGCAGGCTAGCAGATTCTCGCATGAGGGGGAAATCGGCTCAGGTTGTTTACTTATGTTTTGCACAGACATTTGTTTACTGTGAAGTAAAGTTGAAGTGCTGAAGTTTTGCAAACTAATTTTGAATAAAACTTGAAGAATAACTGGCAATTGCGTGCTCATTTTAAGAGGTCTTTCATAATTATAACATGTTATTTGATATAATGGTTTACAAACACAAAAGGGTAATTTATTAGAGTACTCGATTAATCGAAAAAAAGATTTGATAGAGTACTCGATTACAAAAATATTCGATAGCTGCAGCCCTAGTTTTATGCGATCAAGATAACAAAAGCTAAAACAGCTGTAAAAAGCTTACCAGAGATGTTGACGGTTGCACCAGCATCGATGACTCCACTATTTGGCCGTACGCAGTACCTTCGTGGAGCTGTTGTCTTGACTTTGAAACACACTCTTCTCTCAGAGGGATTCTTCAATTTGAGGTTACTGGTAACTACATCTGTAAAAGGACCTGGTGCACAGAAAACAGCGAACACAAGGGCATCACTGTTTAAGCACACTGTGGAAGACCGAGTAAAAAACATCCCTGAAAACTAAAACAATCTGTTACATAAATCACTAAAGAATAAACAATTTTCTTTGATTTGTGTCACATGTAAAAGGCGAACCAAATGAATGACCGGTGTATTGTATATTACTAAAGTCAAAACCGTAGAAACTCAACATCTGTGGATGCACCACCCTCCTAGGAAAAACAGCAGGTCTGTGATGTTTGTAGCTGAGATTTAATGAAGACTTTAGGCTTTGAAAAGATCAGTAGAGAAACAGTAAAGGGCAATTCAATTTGAACTGTGATTGAAAACCTAATTGAATGGTGGGTTGGAAAGCAACTTCTCAGGACAACTCTAACCTCTATAGCTAACAAAAAAAGCTAAGCTCTGCCTAGATTAAACAATTACATTAAAAGCTATGACATAAAGTTAAAGAATATTACTATGTAAAATTTGAGATGCACAAAAACCTTTAAGACTTATCCCTGCATCAGTTTCCAGAAGCAAACCAACAAACCACCTGAATTGATTATGCTTACTTCCAGACAGATAATTTCATATAGAGGTCCCATGATGATATCAAGGCCTTTCCAAGTCAGGTCATACATCAGGAGAGCGGTGGTTGCATAACAGGTATCCACCTTGTGACGGGCCTGGCTTCAAATTAAGTCCTTAGCTGTGGTCAGCACTAGCAGCTTTGATCGTCTATGCCATGTCAAAAACAAAACCTGCTGCCAAGTCAGACGCACCTTCAACTTCAAGTAAACAATTAGCCTGGGAGTCAGAACATGTCTCATGACGCTGGAATTCTTTAAAATGGTTCAAAAGTTTATTTTTTATAGCAAAATAATGACAGAATTTCTGTAAACTGACCAGCCTCTAGAATAAGAATATTAAAACATTAAGATCAGGCACATTTATTAATAACTAATCCCAGTTTTTGCAATCCTCATAAACTTCTACTTGTTTACTAAAAAAAAATCAGGCAGGGTGATAAATTATTTCTAATCCAATTTTATATCAAATGAAAACAGTAATATTAGATTAAATGAAACCATTATTCACTTTGTAGTAAACCCAGAGCATCGTCCTCCTGTGCAACGGTGCATAGAAAGATAAATAGGCCAGGTTTATTTATGCAAACCTTGCAGATCTTTTAATCCAGTGTGAACATAAAGAGAAAATATGATTTGTCTAGAGCTGTGGACATCAACTGGTGGCCCGCGGGCCACACCTGGCCCATCAGACCTTTCCGCCCAGCTTCCCCATCATTACTGAATCAGGAAGAGAAAATGGATGTTCTACTTTTTTCTGTAATAAATTAAACAAACTGAAAAACAGCCTTTAATCAGAAATCACTATAAACTCAGGTCTTATTCAACATTTTTTATTTATTCTGCAGCAGTTTTTAGAATCTCTGTTTTTGCGCTTTCCTCTAAAATAGTGTATAATTGCGATTTCTTGACAAAAAAACACTCAACGGAAGAAAGCAACATGTACAAGATTCCTATTTGGGAAGCAGTTCTGCTCTCCATCTGTTTTTATAGGACCATAGCGTTTTCAAAACGGGATTTGCCGCGGCACCCTGGGGAGGATTTTGGCATTTATAGTAGCAAAGATGAAGCTAGAATATACTGTCATCAGGCACCTCTCCAACCAAGACGGGATATAGGGAGGCCGCGTCGCATCCCCCCCCCCGCACGTGCCGTACAGGGTCGCGCATTCAGCGTCAGACGGAAGACACATCGGACTGATGAAATTTCTTTTTCAGGACCTTTAGCTTTGATGTGACCTGCTTTTTGTCCCTCTTGACGCCCCCCCCCCCCCCCCCCCCCCCCCCGGCCAGTGTTTTCACCACTCTGTCGAACAGCTGGCTGTCTCCCCGTAAAAAGGCGACTAATCTGTTTGTCTGCTCGCACGGCCAAAAGCTCCATGGTCTCCGCGACCGTCCAGCCGGCTTTCCTTCCGGTCGGCACTCAGCGGAGCACAGTTGCTCCAAAGGGATTAGCGGGGCTGACACACGTTTAGCCGTCAGAGGCGAGGGGCTGATGTGGCAATATTACTACCAAGCGAAGCGGAACGAATGCCACAATTTTCGCGCAACGCCATGCCGGCATGACGCGTTTATAGACATATGCCGGCATGGTGTGTCCTATAAAAGCACCTTTTGATGTCATATTTCAAGAATGTCGTTTGCCAAAAAGTGCTTAATCTTAATTTTATCCAAGGGGACGTTTTATGTAACTTTAACTTATTCAGCTTTTTCCATCTTTAATTATAATTCATTTAGATGGCTCTGCCTACCAACCTGGTAAATATTGTTTACTGAACATCAATATTGACAAATGCTACAAAAACCAACAGAAGATTGGTAAGAATTTGAATATATCAAACAATAACCTATTAAGATACAATAATTACTTAACTTAACTTTTTAAATATCATCTGGCCCGCAGTGTCTGCTGGGGAAAAAAACTGGCCCTTGAACAGATCTATTTGAAGACCCCTGGCCTTGAGGATACAAAGTTATAAACTTGTAAATGGATGACCAGCACGAGCCCTTTAAGTTTCACTCTTTGTCCTCTCATAGATTTGCAGAGCAGGGGCCATTAGTGTTGGCTGCTCTTTGTGGCACAAAACATCCAACAGTGAGAAACTGCCAAGTGCCAGATGATTTTGTTTCATTATGATAGAAATCTGCTCTTAAAAGCTCTCAACTCCAAAAAGAGACATTTGGATAAAGACACGTAGAAATAAGTTAATTACATTAATTCAGAGCAATGCTCATCAGTTTGTGTCATCCTTCATTTTAGCTGCAATGAAGATGATGAGAAATATGAGAAACCTTTTCAATGACAAAACCTGACTAAGATCAAGTAATTTATTTTGTATGAAACAATCTAAAAAAAAGAGTAAAGTGTTAGTTTGCATTAGGGCTGGGCGATATATCAATATTTTTAAAATATCAATATAATTTTTAAACATGGTACAAGATGACTTTATATCTTTATATCTATATAACTGGTCAAACTGCTATGTTATCGACATGTTGCTCCGTCTCCAAGCGGTTATTAGGTGTATTCTTACAAGTTTGCTCAATCTGAGAGCCTCTGGGTAAATGTGCTGCTCTAAACTTTGCATTTGGCGTCCTGGTTTTTAATTATTTGGGGATGTTCAACGCCAATGGAGTACTGTTTTCCATTCTGCTTGAGCGGAGCCGGAGAAACGAGTCAAACCCCTCCCTCCCCTGTGTAATCAGGAAACATCTACGGATAGCCGGAGTGGCCAAATTACCTCTAAAGTATTTTAAGGGTTTGAATAGTAAACTATAGGGTAAACGATTTATTTTGAAGGCGAGCTCAATGGGTGAGAAATGTTTTTCCGTTTTTTCCCACTGTGGTTTGCTTTGCTAGTAAATACTCCGTTACGAGCGATTCTGTTGAAAAAGGTAAGAGTCTGTAAGGCATGGGTTATGGCGACAGTAGCCCCAAAATAATACTCATAAAAGAGCAACCAGAGACTCTGAGTCATTACAGCATAATCGCTGATATGAGCCAATACTGTTAAGATTCCAGCCATGTTTGCCCTGATAACTAATAACTCCACGGTGCATGACCCATGTGATCTTCAGTAGATGCAAGTACATCATAAATTTAGTTTAACGTGATAGATTTTTTTTCTCTGGACAAGAAATATATGACATGGGCCATCTTTATATGACATTTAAATAATTTTACATTAATTAAAAATGTATAATTAAAAAGTGCCTTTGGGACATTTGATACACCTCTAGCTCTCAACTGTGTGTGTGTGTGTGTGTGTGTGTGTGTGTGTGTGTGTGTGTGTGTGTGTGTGTGTGTGTGTGTGTGTGTGTGTGTGTGTGTGTGTGTGTGTGTGTGTGTGTGTGTGTGTGTGTGTGTGTTAAGACATCTGTACCAGTGTTTCTAAAGCTCAGACTGGTAGAGAATAGGTATTAAGGTTAAAGTTTGACAAGAATCAATACATTTTTATGCATTTAATCTACTGATTTATGTATATTATTTCTAGGGATGCACCGATCAGATTTTTTGCTGCCGATCACCGATATCAAAGAATGCTGATCACGGATACCGATCACGTGGATTGGGCAGAAATTTTCTACAACATTATAATGGGTGCAACAAACTACATAACCTGGGAATAAAGGCAATGTAACCTAATCTAAAATGGTCTGTACTAGGGTTGTCACGGTGTGAAAATTTAACCTCACGGTTATTGTGACCAAAATTACCACGGTTTTCGGTATTATTGCGGTATTTTTTTAAACGTGCTAAATTTTCACACAATTAAATAAACCCTGTATGTCAGGAAATATTGTCCTCAGTTTGTGTCTAAATTTTGCCTAAAATGTGTTATTTTGTAATTATGTTGTTTATTTGTTTACATTTCTTCCCTTTAGTCTTTAAAATACCACTATTTGCCCATAACTTCTTATTTTATGTCTGTTTGATGTCATAATTTTAAAAATATTAGATCAGATGATACTCAGTACTCAAGTAGCCTTCTAATCAGATACTTTTTTACCCTTACTTGAGTAATAAACCCTACATCAGGAAAACATTGTCCTCGGTTTGTGTCCTTCCAGTGAGCTTTGCAGATGTGGGAAAATGTCATCAGGCAGTAATCATTGTTAAATTCATAATTATTCTCGGAGAGAGACCAACTCTTATCTGCCCCTGGGAGCCCCGTAATGCATAGCGTCATTTCAACATGGGGGTGTCCGCGACACGGTTTATATGCAGGTAGCGGCGCTGCGGCTGCTTTATATAGCGACTTGTTGCATTTTCCCTCAACCCAAATCCTCGGATCACGCATTTTTGCTAAAACGCTAACGTTAGCTTGCCTTGCGTTGACTGTAGAGTTGTGGGTGATGGTCACGCAGATGTGTCATGAGATTTGAAGCGTTGCTGCCTTTCACAGACACTTTTTCTGCACGTGCTGCAAAAAGGATAGCCGTCTTCTATCAACTGTCCCTCGGCATTCTTCAAATATCCAAAAGATGCCCGTACTTCCGACTTTGTCTTCTTTGAGGGATAAAAAATGTCCTCCTGAGCACTGCCGTCTCCTCCTTTGGCCATTATTTCAGCTTTAGCTTCAAGAAAGTTTTGGTTGTAAACAACAAAGCGCGCATGTGCCGCCGGCAACTTCAGCAGGTGATACGGTGGCTGGTAAGGGTCACCGCGCCTACACCGCAGCCACGGTAATCCACCGAGATAATATAGTTTTTTTAAAAACAAGACGGTTATTATTATTGTCAACTTTTTTTTTTACCGGGGTTTACCGTTACACCGGTTACCGTGACAACCCTACCTGATCTGTCTGCTTTGATCTATTTTGAAAACTCCGATCAAAACCGATAGGGGCTCTATCGGCCGATTGGGATCAAATGCCGATCCATCGGTGCATCCCTAATTATTTCTCAAGACAGCTTGAAGTGAGTTAACTTGTAAATATTTTGCAGGAGGAAAAATGTCAAGATATACTCGTATATCGGAATTCAGCAAAAAGATAGATATAAGTTTTTGTCCATATCACCCAGCCCTAGTTTGCATTAAGCTAAATAAATGAAGAGAGTGGTGAAACCACAAAGAACGGGTTGAGGACTATCAAATAGAAACTTAACCACAAATGGTCATTTTCAAGGAAGTAAATTGGTTGGAAAAATGCTTGAAGACCTGTGATTAGAGAGAATCAATAGAAAATATTGTCTATGAGGCTAGGAGCCTCTAAAGCAGTGGGTAAAGACCATGTTCTTCAAAATGATGATACCGTAGGAGAAGCTCCCATCATGCTTACGGCTCACTACAAGCCTGAGGAAGTCAGCTCACAAACTGAATCTACTGAATAAGCAGTTTTATTTTCTCCAACATCTTCCTCCTTCCCTGAAGGCACAGACAAGTTACGAGAAAACAATGCTTAGATTCACTGCAGCGTTTCTGCGTCGATGCCTCATAACTCCCCTACAGGAGCTGAACTGTCAGCAGCAAAATGCAAGTCAGTGTTTTTACGTTGTGACACTGAGCAACAAGGTATTTTCAGCAACTAAGAAACTAAAGTCATGTAAATGTAATTAGGGGAAAAATCAATAGTTCATGACAGACATGAACATCTAGCAGATGTCAGCAATTGTCAATCATGTCTGCTGACTTGGGACCTTAAAAAAAATCCTCATTCAATTTACTAATTAAAGCCCAGCACTGTAAAATTATGGAATCTAAAATGGACTGTTGCGTTTATTCAACACTGTCAGCTGAACGTAACCATTTCTGAAAGTAAAACATTTAACAGTCAGGCACATCAGAAACGCCCACACACCGCCCCGCTCCAGCTCTCATCTTGCTGCATGTACGTCGAGTTAAGGGTCCCCCAGGCCTGCTGTACTCTAAAAATACTAGCCAAGGAAAGGAGGGCTGCCCCCTCTGCTTGCTGGAGGAATCCCAACAGACACTCCAAAACAATCCAGGTCTCAAATACAAGGAGACACATTTAGCTCCGTCTCCGACAGCAAACGAAGATGCGGACAGCTTTCATCTTCTTGTAGTGGTTCCGAACATCTGATGAGAAACAATTCACTTTTCTGTTTTGATGCAAAGAATGCCCGGATGAGCATCATCACAATAATCTCATTGGTTACTTCAGATGTGATTGCGGTTTTAACTTTCAAATTAAAACTGGTTCAAACTGAAGTTAAACGGGGTTTTACTCAGAATCTGCACAAAAGATGCTTAAATTTGTACTAGTGCAGAATCAGTCTTTATGTTGCAATTATTTAAACTTTTTGCAATTCTTAGATTACATTTTTGCCTCAAAGCTACTGAACAGTACAAAGAATCTAAAAAAACATCACCTATGTATAGCGATGGGTACCGAAATCTGTAATTTTTAAGGTACCAACCGAATTCCATAATACCGACTGAGCACCGATTCACGTCATTTGAAACGGTGCCTCGTTTCGGTACCCGTCCTTCACAACGAGAACTTGTCAAGACAGCTGTGCATGCGCAAGAACGTTATGTCGTCGGTCGCTGCGAGCCAGTTGTAAACAGAGCAGCACGGTAGAAAGAACACAGTCTAAAGCTTGGGTCCACTTCACTAAATGTGATAGGTAACTGGGTGATGATGAAACCAGCGACAACGATCTAAGTGAGACATCCTCATCTTAATCTGCTCCGGTAGGTAAATTAAATGTTTAAGATAATGTTAGCTTGATGTGTTAGCTTCCGTTTCGCTAATGGTGCATTCGCTTTCTCCTCGGAACTCCGAATTTCCGACTAGAAGAACATGAACGCGCTCTAAAGTTTGGCTTCTCTTAACTAAATGCGACGGGTGATTGGGTGAAGATGAAACCAGCGACAACGATCTAAGTGTGAGGCATCATCGTTTAAATCTGCTCCAGCAGCTAAATAAACTGTTTAAGATAACGTTAGCTTGATATATTAGCTTCCATTGCCACCACTGTTATCAGCTAATGGTGTGTTCGCTTTCTCCTCGGAAATTCTAACTTTCCAGTAGGAAAAATCAAATGAAAAAGGACGGCAAAAGGAATGAAGATACACAGTAAATTTAGTTCACAGTAAAGATGTTTGCTTCAGTTTAGTTATCAGCTTATAAAACTACAAGGACGATGTTAAAATACAAACAGTTGTATGTTATTTATTGTGATATTTATCAAATATTGTTATATATTAATAAAAATATGTATTTAATTATAAAAGATAATTAAAATATTAAACACTCAAAAGTATCTCAAATTGGTACCGTTAAGTACCGGTATCGATTCCTAGGTGCTGGGAATTAGTACTGGATCGATTCAAATGTCAAAGGTACCCATCCCTACTTATGTAATTTAAGCTTTCATCCTGTTCAGTTAGCAAAAATCCCAAAAGGCTAAACTGAAAAAGACATAAACCCTGTGACTGATTTACGTGGAGTATATTAGAGGTTTGTTATCGGATTATAATCCATGTCCTTGAGCCAACTCTTCATATGCATTAAATGTTTTTGGTCTTTATGTAGCCAAAAAGCCAGACTGAGCAATCTAAAATGACAAACTAAAGGCTGTCAGATGAACCCCGTTTTCCTTTAATCTCGCTCCACCCTCATGTGGTAATTTGATCTTCACTTCATAAAAATCATACAATCATTCTGATTTCAAAGTAAAGTAACTTGTAATAATGCGGTTTTATTACGATAGCTGAAATATTCATATCAATTATGTGACGTGCTTTTTACTTTCAGTTTCACATCTACCTCATCTGTCCGGCTTTTTCCTTCTTTTACATTCCTGCTACGTTTGTCACCATCAGTGTTTTTACTAGGGCTGCACAATGTATCGAAAAATTATCGTCATCGCGATAACGGGACGTGCGATAGGCCCATCGCAAAACACGGCAAAAACAGTGGTTTGAGTTTGGTTCAAACATTTCCATCCGTGTCACACATCAGCTTTTTGTAAACCAGCTCTGTTTTTTACACAGAAGTATTATTTGACCAATCAAATGTAGCCCTTCTGATATGCAGCCAATCAGATGGTTCCGTTCACGTAATACGCCCGCCCCCTACATAGACTATTTTGGAAAGCAACACCCGAACAGAGTTAGCGGCGCTGTTCCCTTGTTCGTCTTGCTGGCTCAGAGCAACGAACGCACTTTGTGCTGAGGTTTCTGGAATCAGCGCTGCTTTCAAACGTGAACATGAGTCCGCTCGGTGTCGTTAATCATTTTTACCGGGCTGACTCCGACACGTGCCGGTGAACCAACCCACCTTCATGTCGCTAGTGTTCCACCGGGTGGTCATGTTAGCCCCAGGCTCCGGTTAGCTTCCAGCTAAAAGGCTACAGCGCTCTCCTCCCAGTCCCACCCTGCTAAAGAGGGCCTGGAAAAGTTCCCCCACACTAGGGCTGGGGGTAAACGATTATTTTTAAAACGATTATTCTGACGATTATTTTATCGAATAGTCGACTATTCTAATGACTATTTAGAAAATTAATCTAATGATTATTTTTCTATTGCACAATTAACAAAAACCAGAAAATCTCAAATAAATTCCTCAAAAAAATTGATAAATTCTTACTGTAAGAGAATAAACACTACAGGCCTTCCATTTTGTATAACACTGCGTTTATTGTGTTGGTTGGTTATGTTCTGGTGACGTGTAGAACTTGGGAGTGCAGGCTGCTGCCTGAGAGGTGGTAGAAGATGGAGTGTCTCCATGCTGCTTTGTTTTGGTCACTTATGTGCATGAGGCGAGTGGTCTTACGGGTTAAACCAAACTCAGGTGATATTTTACACTAAACCGAAAACCCACAACACTCTAAATGTAATAAAAGGGAGATCTACACCACAAAAAAGATGAACTCTAAACCAAAACGTAACAGCTTATCCCAACGCAAGAAGCTGTTAGCGAAGATGCTAACAGTAGCTTTACCAACATTAAGTTCAAGTTACCAAGTTTAAATAAACCAAAAACACCCGGCAGCAAACAGACCAGCATGGAGGAGAGACTGCTACCACCAAAACAGCTCTCCTCATGTCTGAAAGAAGCTCCTTAATGAAGGGAGAAGAGCTCCCGGTGATTTTCTACATCTGCGGTAGGCACGAAGCAGCGCATCTGACCCCGGAAGTTGTTGTCCGTTGCCGGGAGACGAAGGGGCAAAACAGGAAAATAATCTAGTAGTGGACGGACGTTGTTCCGGGTCTTCGGTATTTGGCGGAGATGTTAGTGAAGGCGGAGAAGAGGGCGAACTAGAGGAAAAACAGGCAGATTCCTCCTCTATTTACAAACTCCTGGGGATGCAACAAGTGGGCGCGGTGCGTCAACTTCCGGATCTGACGTCGACAAATTTTTAGAATCGAGCCGTCGACTTCGTCGAGGCTTCGCTACAGCCCTACCCCACACATCAAAGTGATTTTTCATTTATGAGCTTTTATAACCTTGTTAATCAGGATAGTTGATTTGCTGCTGCACATAAACTGTCAGTCAGAAGCTCTGCTAGCTGGTTATCTTAGAGGAGCTAGTTCAATTTGTTAGCTTGTTAACAGAATCATAGTTGCAGTTTCATCATCTGAGCTGCTTTTTAAGATCTAGCTAAACTTGTTCAATTTGGGGTTAAAACCAAATGTTTTCACATATTTTCCATGTAGTTTTTTTTTGCCAGTTCCTCTTCTGAAAGGTAGACAATTGTCTTTGCCTCAGAAAATCTTAATATTCTCCTAGTTTTTTTTACAATCTATGTTTTTTTTTTCCTATTTTTACTTCACCCTGTGTCTTAATGATTTTTAGCTGTTATTTTTGGGAATTTTCTTGTATTTCCTTTTTATCTTTTATCTGTGTTCGACATGTTTATATAACGCCTGTTTAATTAACCAACATTTTTAGTGTACAGCGCCTTGTTTGGTTGTAATGCCTTGTGAATGCGCTTTATAAATAAAATTGGATTGGATTGGATAGTTTGGTCCAGCACAGTTCACTTCCCAATAGCAGCAACAGCCTTATCATATCATAACCACATAAGTGGAGAAAAGGCTCAGTAGCAATGAGAGAATTTGCTGTTGCATTTAAGTGATGTTAACTATTATTTAACATTTAAAATAATTTTCAGATTTTTTTATTTATTCAAAAACCCTGGTATGGGATGTTTTTCTGTATTTTGAGCATCAGAAAAAGTTTTATGGTGGAGGTGATGTTTTAAAGTCACTGAGAAACTGCATGCATGCAGTTTGTTGTTTTGCTGCTAATACAGTAGCAGGTGCAGCTGCATATTTTTACAATAAAAATGTTATGTTGTAATGGAATTCATGCATTAGTTTTTGTTTGCTTTCAACCCAGAGCAGACGTCACATGCCAGACGACATCAACACTGCATACTTTAGTATTTGTTCATTTATCGTAATATCGATATCGCATTATTAAGCACTTTTTTCCTAATATCGTGCAGCTCTAGTTTTTACCATCCTTTCTACACCCACCATGTCCTGAACATGGAGAAATAAGCTTTGGATGATGTGTGTAAAGCGTGTTTACTCTGATGAAGCACACGGACTCTGTTGCTACTGCAGTGTCACCTTCTTCCTCACTGGACGAGTGAATATCTTCATCAGAGGGTGAATGTTACTCTTCAGAATCTGAGTCAGCCATTATCAGACAAAGAGCTTCGTCAACAATGAACAGACCTGTCAGTATTGTAAGTTTCTCCTCTAATATATAATATTTGCCCTCTGTGTGCTCCGCTCATCTTTTCTCTGTTGGGAATCTCCAGACGGGGTGGGGGTGAAGGGGGTATTTCGGTTTTCGGCCATGTTTTCCTCATTTTCTGTTTCAGCCAAGAGTTTTCATTTCTGTGCATCCCTAAATTAAAATCTTCTATTCAGCATTGTGTATTTGCTTCAGCAAAAGTGTTTTCAGACAGGTGGAAAGCTTTCTAACAAGCCTTTCACTTGCACCCCCCCCCCCCCACACACACACACACACACCACCCCTCCAATAGATACACCATCTGATATCTATGCAAGGCTTTGCTCAAAAAACATTTAAGTCTTTCATGGCACTGTTAAAGCTCTCATTCACTTGCTTTTTCAACAAATCTACAGTGTTCTCTGGTATAAATGAATACCTTGTGAGATTATTCTGTGGAGAAAAACTCCTGTTTTAAATGTAGTGGTTAGTTGGAGGAGTGGGGAGGGTGCAAAATGACAGGAATATGAGTCTTACTCATGACACGTAAATCTCGCGCTTCTTTCTTGAGTAAATAAAAGCAACGTAGATGTGTTATCTCTGCAAATCACAAGCCTGAATGTGTTCCACCTTATTGTGTAATAGCTAATGGTTCGTTTCTACTAGCCGAGACATTTGCTGTTCTCTCCTGGCGGCCAAAATGAATATAGCCTTCGCCCGCCGCTGCAAATCAAAGTAGGTGGGGCCATGAATTAGAGCTGGACAATAATTCCCTTTTTCATTATAATCTATCAGGTAGCAGCATACTAGACTCACTACTTACTCCTAACCAATCAAAACCACAGACTCAGGCACGCTACGTCACCAGGCCCTCCCCTTCTCAAGCCAAATAGAGTAAGATGTCTCAGCGAGAGGTGGAGAAATAATTAAAAATACCAAAAATAAATTGGCCAGGGCCAGTAAAATATATTTTCTACAATTTTTTAAAATATTTTTCAATAATTATCTATATCGATCAATATAAAATTATTGTTATCGATATACTGTTTTTCTATATCATCCAGCCCTACCATGAATGCAAATTTTCCCTGCGACATACAGTGCGTTTACATGCATCCAGTAACCCTTTTAAAACCCGAATATTCACAATAACCCGGTTCCGCAGGTCCGTGTAAACACCGCCAGAAACCCGGATATGCTCATAACCGGGTTTTTAAAAACCCGGTTACTACACCTGGGGTAACCCTTTTCTAACCAGAATGTTTGGTCGTGTAAACGCATATCGGGATATCCACATCAAAGCGTGTGTTCTGCGCATGCTCTGTTCGCAAGGAATCTTGGTCTTTTGAGTAGCAAGACGTCTTGTATGCGCCAGAACACCGGAAGTAAACAAGTTGGGAGCAAAATGGCGAGTCGCGGCACAGCACCACACTTTCGGAGTGACGAGGAAACTAAAGCGCAAACAAACGCGGTCGCTATCTCTTCCGAACTGGGAAAAATGTTGTTGTTTTCACGGATACCGGAACGAGAAGAACCGGAAATGACGCATATTGCGTCTGGACGTAGTCCACACGTCCTGACGCTACCCCAACCTCCGCATTTACATCGGGTTATGCAAGTTAGGGGTAACTCTTTCTATTTGTGCTTGTAAACGGGTTATTCTGATCAACTCAGAAACCCGAATGCCGACCTTAACCCGATCATAACCCGGATATTGGCTGCATGTAAACGTAGTCATAGAAGAGCCTGGCTTTTTCTGACCTGAATGATTCTCCATTTGTTTCTTTTCTGCAGCTAATACAGGCAATGGGGCTTGGAGAAAATCTTTCACAGTCAGCCTACATGTGAAACTCAAGGAGTTAATGATCACATTTGAAAAACAAGTATTACAGTTTCCCAGTTAACGAGAACTTTAATACAGGTTTTTAACAACATCAAACCTCACCAGAAGTCACAGTCTATTCCATATCCGATCATATCATGAGCTGTGAAAAAGCAATCATCAAAATGTCACTTTATGTTGGTTGATTTTCTGTCTTTCACCTTCCTTTAGGAACAATGTTCTGAAAAACATGTTATGCGACAATAATAACAAGACACAGTCATGTGGATTAAACAAAGCATCAGATAAAACGCTTTGTTGTAATTAAGTCAATGAAGTTATTCAAATATAATCAATTTACAGCATATTTTTCTGACAATTTAGTTCTGAAAAGCTTCCTCGAGGAGTTGAGAAGCTTTATTTTACATTAACACAATCATTGACAAGTTTGCTAAGTGAATGTGACATAGTCCTGCTTTTTCACACCCTGTGATATCATCAGGGACAGAATTATTTTTATAACTGAACCCCATTCAGAGGCTATCTTTTGGCTCTGTTTTTAGAAATGGTGACCTTTGAATAAAATCCTGTCAAATCAACACATAATACTCACTCAGATGTTCTTTGGTTAGTAGTAATTGAAAAATCACAACAGGTTGTGACTGCATTCATTAGTAAACAAACAGGGGTGCAGTTTTAACTGTCTGAAAATGACTAAATTAAAGTATTAAACTTCATTTTTACATGCCTATTTATACTATGAAAAAGTATGATGGTGACAATGATGCCTGAGAGCGTAGAAAATGGGACAATTACAAAAAGCAGGAGAATTCTAGGTCAGGAGGATAAATGAGCACCGTAAATGATAAGGATAGAGAAGAAGTATTTAAAATTTACCAGGGATTATGGACTGCACAGAATTAGGCAGAGCAGTCTTCTGTCACCCTGTGAACTTGTTTGGAGCAACAGTTGGTTTAAAAGAAAGTCTTAAGTTTCCTTTAAATTGTTAATTATGTCACAGATTGTTTAAAGAGCAGGTAATGAACCAAGCTACACACCAACTTTAGCAGGTTAGATAACCTACAGCGAGCTGACACATCACTCTTTATCACTGCCAAGAAACAAAATCAGTGTTAGCCTGACTATAAACGTGTGCTTGCATCCATGTTTTTGTCCATAACATATGAAAAGTCTCCTAAGAGTCTATAGGTTTAATATAAACTGTTCAATAAGGACATTTCTACTAAAAGTACATAGTTACTTTCTCAGCTGAGTTTCTCATTCAGTTACTAACAGACCGTCATTAAAAAGCTTTTTCCTCAAGTCATTGAGCTGCCACAATGTTCATCAATGTCCACTTAATTAGCAATGAATTTAACGCTAAGTCTGCCAGAAAACAACTCTTTTTCTGCTGCCAACATTGGCGGCACTAGCATAGTAAAAACGTTACGCCTAAAGTGAATAAACCCGCAAACAAACCACAAAACATCTTGTTTTAATGCAATTTTAAAACCGCAGCTCAGAACCATAACGCTTCTTTACGAGCTGGCCGGGAGCGGTAGGCCGCCTAGACGTTCTCATCGCCGGATATCCACGTCACCACAGCTCGAGGCTCCAACGGCCTATCCTTTCCCTGGCTAACTTAAAATGGCGGTGAATGCTAACAGCCGGAGTGTGAAAAAAATCCATCCAGGTGGGTTAACAGTTCTGCTCAAACGAGCCTAACCATCCAAATAGACATTTTCGTTTCCCTACCTTTAAATTTGAGGTCGCAGGGAGGGTCTAAGATTAAAACCTGATCCGGCTTGGACATTTTAGCGAGTCAAACGCTGAGTGACTTCTGGTCCTGAAAGGCGCATCTGCGTACAAATACTTCACCGAATCACCGCGCGAGAGCTCAGCCCTCCGCGGCGCGCGCCGCGTCCTCGTGGCTCTCTAACAAATAAGATAATCCTGCACTAAAATCATTAAACACTGACATGTTTAGAGGGAAGAACATCTGATAAAACTGCACAACAGTCCTGATTTGACCCGCACAAAGGTGAACGCGAGGTTGCGGATGATTGTGATGTGGTGCAGTTTTGTGAAAGAGTAAAATAACAAGTCTAAATTCATTATTTTTGTTTCAGATTTTTCTATTTTGTGACAAATAAGCCAAAAACAGACATAACACAAACGAAAAGTCAACAGAATAGGGAAAAAATAAAAATATATTTTAACCAGTAAAACAGGGGTGTCCAATGTGTGTCCAGCAGGTCTCCGGGTGATTTTTGCCCTTTGTATTTTCAAAAAAAATAAAAATAAAAAACTTTTTTTACTGATAAAAGGCCTAACAACATTTCCAATAAATTAATTTTTTTGAAAACTGTTATTAAAGTTCTACTAAATTATTTTATTGCGATAATTATTTTTAAAGGAAGAGGCAGTTTTGACTTGCTTTAATCACCCCTTAGTGTCCGTTTAGTAGAACCAAAAGCAAAACTTATCTCCTCGCTGTGCGTTCGTCGTTTTAACACCATCTAAGAGCTGAAATGTCTCCCCAGCCTTCATTAGTGTCTACAGCAGTAATGCATCACTAAATCAAACATGTCAGCTGTGTTCATGATCTAATACATACAGGAAAAATGCTGGCAGCAGATTACAGCGCCAGGTATGTCAGCTCAGTTTTTTTTTCCAGGTCCAAATCTCTCTCTGCAGTCTAGTCCAAATGACCAAACTGCACTCTGAAGTTGCAACTGCAGTACACTGGCCTCAGAGAGTGGTGGGGGTCTGTGTGACATTTCATGAACCCTGTAAAGGGTCATTTTAACACATACTGGCTCATGAAAATTATTACAAATCATAAAGTTGCCTAGTATGCGTTTAAGACCAAGAAAATCTATTTATCAAATGTAATGTTTTTGTTTTACTAATGCAAACACAAGATCCCTTTACTGTCTGGACACTTTATTCCACTTGCACAAACATACAGTAGGTGGGCTGTCATTTCAACACAATAAAAATGTTTGTTTTATTGTATTTAGCATCTATCTTGTTTATTTTAGACCTCAGTTATACTCTCAGCATCCAGCGGGGGCAGCAAAGTAGGAATTTCATCGTTCAGCTGCTTACTGCACATATAACAATAAAGCTTTTAGCGTTAATGTCTCATAAATGCAACTTTTTTTAATTAAAGCTTTAATATTACATGTTTATTGTGTTGTTGAGCAGGTCAAAATATTTTTTGTAAAAGTAATTACTAAAAATATCCTAGATTTTTACTATTATCTTGGCTATTTTAGTTTCTGGTTTGGGCATCACTAGATTTTATTTCAAAATAAATCACTCTAGGACTTCTTAAAATAAAAATATGCATTTTTCAATTCAAAATGATAAACTATGATTTCCTCGACGCTTTAATATTGCTGATATATTTGAATTTGGCTACAATTTAATCCAAATGAGTTGAAATTTCCATTAATTTGTTATGTCACCTGATTATCGTAGTTTTAAAGATCTACGTGATAGTTAGAAAAGGGGTTTTATTTCATTAATAAAATTTGTACTGGCTGCTGATGCACCGTCATTTTATCTTTGGCATATTGCTTTATCAATTAGATAGGATTGTAATCTTTTTAGACATGCCTCTAATTTATGTCCTTCAAAAATAAAGGCATGATGAAAACTAGAAGAAAGAGTACGATTATAATTTTATTACAATGTCAGTGACTTCTACACAGAATACATGAGAACAAATACTTGCATACAAATGAGGTTAAATGGAAACTATAGGCACTTTTAAAGATATGGGTACCGTCAGACTGCACCAAAAGCTGATATTCACTTTTAGCCATGTCATACATTTTTAAGAAACAATAAAAAAGACACATGTGTGAATCTAAACAGCATTTTAACAAAGGAGCATGTCCATAAGTGTAACATTCAGCTTTTAGGTGACTTTCACGTATCGCTTTAGGGGAATAACTGTTAGACATCGGGGAAACACCGTAGTCACAAGTCTGACATTTACTCAGAATAAAATCTGATGAGTCTAGAAAACCACGAGCGAAAGGTCACTGCCAATCTCGCTTCCAGAGGTTTGTGTTGAACGTTTTCCAAGTGAAGAAACACAGTTTGGCTAATTAATGAATGGATTTTGGTGTAAACTGTCCACACTAACATCAGCATAGATGGGCGTTTATAAAGTATTTTACTATAAATAAGAGATTTCATTATTACATCCCACAAATTGATAAAAAAAATAAGTTGTTTGACTTTGCAGCACATTCAGATAGAAAAAAAGTGTTTAACATTTTTTTTAAAGTACATATTTTTTGTTTGTATACATGATCCAAAGTTTAGGGTCCTATTAACACAGAGTTCAGGTAGTACAAAAACTATCTCATCGAACTGGACTTATTTGCTGTAAATTACTGTCTGCTCTTTAAACAGTAAATACAAGCAAACTCCAAGTTTAGCTGCTGTTTGCTGTAGCCAATTCTCAAACAAACAGAAAACATGTTTATCAAACCATTATGTAAACAACTAACACTGGTCACGCCGTTGCAGCAGTTAGATGTCATGATGTGATTAAGATTTCAGCGTTTTAACAGTTTGTTCCGCAGCTAAACAACGGAAATAAACGAGTGCACGTGAAACGCACACCTAAGGTTTTTACATCTTACTTTAAAACATTCTGCGCCGACGATCCAAGGATCGTGGAAATGTTGAATATTAGTACTGAACTATGACTTTAAATGACAGAGCTCATCTCTGAATAGCTGGTGACTCCAGAGGCCTAAATGGAATTGCACAAACCTCCAAACCTGATTTATTAATCCAAACCACTAAAAATGCAGTGTTCACGCTAATAATTTGCCCTTTGTTTCACAAATGGAACAAAGCTGCATGTTTTATATTTTGGAGATGTTCTCAGATGGACAACTGCATGTAATTCAGTCAGAGCGCCACTGGAGGGAGACAGACTGAAGGTTTTAAGTCACAGGGAAACGTGCTTGCAGGAACTGTTGCTTTGACCTCCATGGCGCTGGAGCAGAGGTTGTTTCATCCTGTTTTTGACCTCAGACCATCCACGTGTTGTCACTCTGAAGACTCTGTGTGCATCGTGGACTATGTGCTCCGCCTGCGTGATGATGTAAGTTGACTATCCATAACTTCTGGTACTAACAGCACCTCCTGGCCGTGGAGGCAGGCTGCCGGGTGATTTTAAAGGAATCATTGCTTTCCACATCAGGATTTTCCAGAGGCGGAATCTGTTTACCTAAAATTGCAGAACAAATTGTTTAATTTGAGTGTTTTTTTTAATGACATAATATAAAACTTGCTAACATATGCACTGCTGCTTTTCCTGTGCAATTTAGTTTCTATACCTCAAAACTCAGCTGAAATCTTATGAGATCTACAAGCAACCAAAGGATGTAAAAACAACAGTCTGGAAAAAACAGCTTCCTAGACTGGCAGTGGACTTCAGATGTTGCAATAATCAGTTTAACTTGTTTCCAGTCAGTAATTTGGTGTGAAAACAAAACAAAATGAGAAGATTCTTTTTAAAAGGAAAACATGCGAGCAGATTAGAGTCTGAAATTCAAAAATCTGAGAACGATATGCCCGGAAATCAGGAAACACACCCAAGTCATCAAGAAAAACAGAAAGTCTATAAATAACTGGATGAATGTAATGCTTATAAATGATCGTCTGCGTTGAGTGATGAGATGAGCTTTTGTTTGAGGACACCTGGAATATACTTCCATAAACCGAGGAGAGAAAGCAGCAACAGCATGAAAAACCCTACTGATTCTCTGGAACAGCTCCTCGACGTTGACGGCATTTCTGGCGCTGGTCTCAATAAAAATAGCTGCGATTGATTCTGCAAACTCCTTTGCTTCCTTCATAGGAACTTCCCTGTAAAACAGAAGAAGAGCCAAGCGGCATGTGAAGAAAATGTTCCAACCTGCATGAATCCAACTGACTCAAGAGTGGACTGTTAAAAGCTACAGGTGACACAAATGATCTCCAGACAGGTAGAACTAAACAGCTCCTCCCACCTGATGTCTCCTAAATCATTCTTGTTCCCTGCGATAGCTACAACGATGTCCTCTGGGCCGTGCTCCTTCAGCTCCTTAACCCACTTCTTCAGTGTCTGGAAAGAGTCCTGAATGACAGGAACACAGCGTGGTCGGCTCTGGCATTTCTTTTGAGAACATGCCCAGCATTTTTATTAACTCATCACACAGCACTGGTGTTTTTAAACAAGTTTCCATTAGCCGAGTAGGAAAGAATGACATTTGTAGGTCATGGATGCACACAGCATCTCAGAGTGGAGGAAAACGACCTTCAGCTTCAGCTCCAAACCATTTATTCACTTGTTCATCTGGTTTCGAGGATGCAGACGCCTGATCATACAACCGCTAATTAGCATAATTTAATTAAGAGATGTTAAACTCACCAGTTTGGTTATGTCATAGACGATGACAGCAGCAGCTGATCCTCTGTAGTACATAGGAGCTAATGAGTGAAACTAAAACAGGAACAATAATTTACGGTAGTTAGTAAAAACACATTTATCATATATTGAAGACTTGTTGTCAATTGAGACAATATCATATTCTGATTTCTGCAACTCAAGCCAAGCCAGGGCATAAAAAATAAGATAAACGATTAGAATGAAGACCAAACAAACATCAAAGTAGACTAAACAAAAACAATAACTTAGGATGACTGAGGGAAGCAAATACAGGTGAAAATATGCAAAACGCAGAGTAAAATTTTAATACAAGCTCTTCTCCCCAGTAGGGTTGCAGGAAGCTGGTCTCTAATTCCAGCAACCTGAGAGGCGGACACCCTGGACAGGTCCCCAGTCCATCACAGGGACACGTAAAGACACGCAGCCATTCACACACCTGGACAAAGTCCCACACAGGAGAACTCCACGCAGAAAGGCAGCAGCTGATGTTTGCACCTGTGCCCTTCTCGCTGTGAGGCAACAGAGCTACCTACCGTGCCACCATGAGGCCTAGTGTTCAGAGGTTTGTGCAAATATTTTTGCACATGCACAATACCTAAGTATGTAACGAGAGTATTTATCTCAGCAATTGGTGGATTGTTGTTGCAGGGAAGGGCTACCTGAAGGATAAAACCATCTCTTCAGGTGAAGTGATATGGCAGTCAACTTAAAATGAGTTCCTTATTTTAAAACCACCTAGCCTAGAATCTAGACCGTCATTCAAAGCAAAAATAATTTTGCTTTGAATGACGGTCTAGCAACACTCCACTGGAACCTCGGCAGCACCAGCCAATCACAGCACTCCTCTCACAGAACAAAAACCTGCATGTTAGGTTAACTGTTCACTCTAAATAGTCTCTAGATGTAAGGCTAGGTGATGTGGCCTAAAATCAGTATCACAATATATTAAGGATTTCACCTCGATAAATGGACGATAACTACAGGTGTGCGCAGAAATAAAAGTTGTCCACTAGATGGCGCTGTCACATGTATTAAGTTGAGTCACATTTTTACGTGACTAAAGGTGGTACAGCTTCTTAAAAGGTACATGAATGCTGCAAACCTACACACATCTTTTCATTTTTCTTATCATCTAATTTATTGACATGGGAAAAATTATCACGATAAGAGTCAGAAATTTCGATAATGATACATTTTTGAAGGCTGCGCAGTGACGCAGTGGTTAGAGCTGTTGCCTTGCAGTAAGAATGTCCTGGGTTCGATTCCCGGCCTGGGATCTTTCCGCATGGAGTTTGCATGTTCTCCCTGTGCATGCGTGGGTTCTCTCCAGGTGCTCCGGCTTCCTCCCACAGTCCAAAAAAATGACTGTTAGGTTAATTGGTCTAAATTGTACTTAGGTGCGAGTGTGTGTGCATGGTTGTTTGTCTCTGTGTGTCTGTGTTGTCCTGCGATAGACTGGCTCTCTGTCCAGGGTGTACCCCGCCTACTTGCCCGTTGACTGCTGGAGATAGGCACCAGCCCCCCCACCCCCACCCCCGCGTGCGACCCTGCGTGGACAAAGCGGGTTCAGAAGATGGATGGGTGGATGAATACATTTTTGATTTATTGCCCAGCCGTATCTAGAGGACTAGTTGATTGTCCCGTGTCGCTGTAACGGACTGGTGACTTGTTCAGTGTGTGCCCCTCCTCTTAGCAGTAAACGCTGCAGACGGGGCGAAAATGTGATGTTTGTAGCCAATTTCACAAGTCATTTTATTTCTGCACAAGTTTTGGGTTTATTACCATTTGTTTTAATATGAGGAAGAGTTCCAGTAAAACAGTTTCTGCACAAACATCCATCATCTTTTCCCTTCATTGACATCCACGTATGCAAAACAAACATAAGCTCTTGGGTGAAATCTCACACTACATCGCCATAACAACTCTAGTCAACACCATTATTAAAACTAAAACTCAACATTTCTGTCTTAGACCTCAGTAAGACCTAAAGACAGAGGTCTCCAGATATTGTTTTCACACACATCCAGGAAATGCTTGAACTAGTTTTTCCATGCAGTAAGCAAATTTTGCAAGTCTTAGGTAACTCCCCATTTATCCACCCTACCCCCCCAACCATCCCCAACAGAGCACTAAACCATCCATCTAATGAATCTCCAAGACATCTAGAATATTCTCTTCTTTTGAGTGTAATAACGTACATAAAAGCAAACACATTGCAACTTTATCTAATTATTTTGGATATTTTTGTTGCATAAAACCAAAAATGATAGAAAATGCATGAAGAAAAGTCCTAAAACTCAATATTAGAATGTTAAGAGCACACCAACAGCCACAGCCCCAGAAACATGGATCTAGGGAGAACTTTTCTTAAGTGTTTTCTGCAACTTTACTTTTTCGCTACTTGTTAAAAACCAAAGAAGAAATTTAAGTGAGCAGCAATCAAAACGTATCCAAACTCTCAGATAAGACTTGATGTATTTGATGCATCTCCTCATCTTCAAACTCAGTTAACAATAACACTGAGTGTTGAGTGGCTCTGGTTCAAAACGTGATGGAAAATCAGTTGAAAAACATGATTCATGGAGTCATGTGTTACTCACCCGTTCCTGTCCGGCCGTGTCCCAGATTAGAAATTTATGTAGCTCATTTCCACACGGTACCGTCTTAGTCAGGAATGATGCTCTGCAGACGCATTTCACAAAGTTGCTTACACAGCACTGTCTTAGTTAGCAGACATTTTAATAATTGTGTAAATAACTGTGTGATGATGAATCTGGGTGACTTTAAAGGCTGTAAACCATCATAAAAAGAAGATTAAACTGGTTTAAATGGTTAAAAACATTTATCAGTCTAATTGCGTATTAATTTTTATGGGGGGTTTGATTTAAAACATTAACAATTGCACCTAAGAAATATTTTAATTACAACTCCTGCAATTATGGTGTATAATTTTCCAAAGAGATTATTTTAAAATAACTATTTCTGGAATAAATTTGCCAATAAGGGATCAAACTGATCTACTGAATGACTTTTTTCTGTCATCAAAAGTAAACATGTCACTTTTTCTCAGCCTTGATTAAAGTATTGATCGTTTGAACCTCAAAGTTCATGTTTATGCACAACATTTCCAGGTTTGTTTCCTGCTTTTAGGCTCTGATGATTCATACTCACCCTATGGTCGGGCTTATGTTGTGATCAAAATGATCTTGGACAAATCTGCAAACAATGCTGGATTTACCAACTCCAGTGTCCTGAAAAGAAAAGAGTCACACATAAGTCACATGCAAGCAATCTATGGTCACTGAACCCAGCTGATTGTGCGACTGCATGATGATTACAAGCTCAGATGGTCGAAAAACACTCAGTTAGCGCATTTATACTGATAGTAAATTTAACTAACATTATAAAGGGGTGTATCATTATTGTTAACCAAATCTATACTGTGTTCCATGATCCATCTCTTTTTTTAGTTACACAAGACAAACATCAGCCTTATATCTTGCTTTAAAAATGGTTTAAATATGTGTGATCTCCTATAATGAGATGTTTAGCTCATTTGGAGCATTAACTCTATTATTAAGGCCTGTGATTGCACTCAAGAGGCCTGATTGACGCGATGAGGCTCTAAAACGTACTAACTTTTGCCTCTAGGTGTTATTAAAGTGCCGTTTCCAAGGGCTAACCTAAGCACTTCCTGTCAAAGAGTCAAAAGATCGCAGACGCAGCAGGAAAGCTAACGGCTGGCGCGTGAAGCGGTCAGTCAGAAGATGACGTAATGGGTGATAATTTTCAAAAGCAACAAAAATGGGACCACACATTAAAGTGAAATAAAACAATCCGGTAAAATTAATGGGGGAAAATATCCAATTTAAAAGAAATGCGGCGCAACTCGATTAATCACATGTTGTTGTTTTTTTGTTTGTTTTTTCACAAACAAGCTAGCAACAAGTTTTACGAAGATAACGAAGGAAAAGCAACAACTAAGTTCTGAGATCAAGTTGTTAACGTGAAAAATGGTTTGGTTTAGTTCCACCACTTTGCGGTACGCTGAAGGAATGTATAGCCCCAGATAATTTCAACAAAAACGTCTTCTACTTACCCCTAAAAGACAAACTTTGAGCTCCCTTATCGCCATGGCAAGTCCTGAAAGTGTCTAAATCATTAATTATGTGTACGACTTAAATCATAATCTTTGTCTCGTCATGTTTGTCAGTGCTTGTTTTTTTTCCTCCCTTTCTTGGATAAAAGGGAAACCCAGCCCCTGAGACCGACAGGCTGACCATAAAATCGGAATTCTGGCTGTCCGTGAAGTCAGAAAATATTGCTTCCGGCGTGAATTTCAAAATAAAACTCACATGACGCGCATGTTTTACTTGCTTCACAAAAGACAGTGGAAAATATTAGCTGGTGTGTTACAAATTTATAAAGAAAATGTAATCTAACATGTATTGCATATGTAATGCATGCACATTTATAGTAGCAGTCAAACTCTTGTTTTGACGCATTACCTTGTTTGGATTTCAGATTAGAATAATTTAAATTAGTGAAAGGAACGTCCATGTAAATTAATCTGAATAATTTATAATTATCTGTATTCAGTCAGTGAAAAGTGAGACAAACATTTTTCAGAACGTAAAAATGTAGATCCAGATGGAGAGCTTAGGAGCTCAGAATATCCTGATAATAAAATAAATAAAAATACATGAAACATTGTATGATAAAACTTGTGATGAGTGGGTATCATTTGTAAATACATGTAAATTATTTAATTAATTGGTATTAGCTTGCAGTAAGATTTTGGGCATTTTTGCGTTTATTTCTCATTTGGCACCAGTTTACCAATTAAGTTAACTCAATTACATTTTAATGAAATTATTTAACAGTCATTGATTTGTTTTTCTGTTTTTTATCTGACTTGACAGGAATGTTTGAAAAACAACAAAGCACCAAAGAAGTTCTGAATAATTTGCACTCCTTCAGAATAAAATAGCAGACCTCATGAGGCAGAGATTTAGTTGACACTTTATTCTTCACAGCATTAGTCCATCTGCAACAATCTGCTACAAAAGCTAAAAAAAAATATGAAAATAAACTCATGAGAAGCCTATCAGCCTAATCTGATGCATATTTGTTTCAGTCACAGGATTAATAATGCTGAATCATGAATCCAGATGAGATTAAATCGACGTGGCTGTGACCAAAACAAACCAATTGTCCCCAATAATAATATTAAAAAACCAAGAGCTCAAAATGCATTTAGAATGTTACAGTAATGTACAGCAAAGAACGACATTAAACAATGACAGTCTTCTGCATAAATCCACTTTGAAATTACCTGTAACTATGATTACTTTCACACGAGAGAAACCTAAAAAACAGAACTCAAATACACGACCAAAATCTGCAGGGGGGTTCTGCAAATTCTAGATGTGAAAACAAATGGTTAAATTAACATTCAACAGAAAAAGAATGCAACTCTCTACTTTTCTTTGTTTGCACATAAAGATGCAGAGAAAACAGAAAAGAAATTTGCGCTCCGTCTAGATTTTTGCAGTTTTTTTTTGTTGTTGCCTGTTTTCATCAACTTGTTGGCTGCATAGACTTCGTGCCTCTGCTGTTCAAAGTTGGCAAAAACACATTCTCCTTTATAAGCTATAAATTAAAGCTAAGTAATTATTTAACGTTTTATTGGTCAGAACTAAAATATATAATATATAAATCGACCAATCGTAAATTCTTTATTTAAAGAGCTTTTGTATCAGTGGTTGTCGGGGAATCGCGTGGCGTTTGGAGTTATGGCACAGCAGTCGCTAACTGAATAGAAAATTTGCAATAAAACGGAGTTAAATGGAAACTCTGCTTTTTGATAATTTATTAACTTTACTACCCGAGGAAAATAAAACCAAGAATCGCCTCAGGATCCCTTACTTTCCACCTTCTCCTCCTCCAAACGCGCTTGGCACTGCAGATTTGAAATTCCATGGTCCCTGGGAGTCTCACACACAGAAGTAGCCCGTCGTCTGCAGCAGCCGACACTCTGCTTCTAGCTTTTGTGTTTTGCATAAAATAAGAAACAAAGTCATGATGCCACAGACTTTATAGGAGGATTCTCCTTGGCCAGGATCACTAATAAATGCTTCACAACAGGACGACCGACAAACGGAGGAGTCATGTCTGTCTCACATGTTGGTGTCTCTCCCGTCTTTGCTCGGCGAGGGCTTCGAAGGATCCTTGCCCATTTTTCCGTTGGTGGCGGCAGGTGTATCGGTGGCAGCTGCAACCACTGCAGGGACGGAGCGTTTGGTCTGGTCTTCGATGCAGACATCCGGGCTCAGCTGTGTGGGCGGAGCCTGCTCGGTTGGAGGCTGGACAGTCAGCACTTGCTGTTGTTTGTGGTTCTGCAGGAGGCGGAGCTGAACTCGAAGCTCCAGGATGGCTTCCTGCTCCTCGTGGATGGCCTGGTTCAGGTGAGTGTTTTTATTCTGGAGGGCAACAACACACCAACAGTGTTTTACTACTGAATTAATACAATTTATGTCCATCGTCGTCAAATAAACCTTCAATAAGCATAAATGAAAATTCCTCGTTGCAGTTTCAGGTGCATGCTGAAGGTTTCTCACCTCTAGTTCCTCATTTTGTTTCTGCAAATCTTCCAGAATCATCTGCAGCTCCTCCTCATCTTCACTCTCACTTTCACTGTCTGAGGAGTATTCCTCCGTCTCGCTGCGACCCTGCTGCCGACTTGACGAGGAACACATCAGCTTGCAGTTAGTTTGCCATCATAACGATTAAATCCTTTCTAGTTTATGTCTCTTACCTCTGAATGTCTGCTATCTCTGCCCGCAGCCTTTCAATTTCCTCCTTCTCCGTGGCGATCTGTCTCCTCAGCACCTGCTCGAGAGAAATCAGCTCCTCCTGCTCCGTCAGGATCTCGTTCTCCTGATTTTCCAAAACAAACGGTGACGTTTTGTAACGTCGACTCACGTTTAAACATCTTCAGCTTAAGTTCTGTTGACTTGAGCACAAAGGCATGCTTGTATGAACGACTCACCTGTGCTAAAAGCAGGTTGATTACTTCCTCTTCATTCTCGGTCATTTCTTCTTTTGACACGTCTTCCTTTGACAGACTGGCGATTTCCTGAGCTATCTTACTCTCACACTCCTGCAGGCCAACAGGAGGAAAGAGACACAGATCAACTCAAACCAAACTGAATATGCACTAGAAGGCTGATCTAGGATCAGTCAATGCTGCTTACATTTCAGTAGAGGAATCAGAAAAAGTGACAAATTCACAGAGGAATGAAAAAAAAAATCTAATTATAGCTTTTCTTTCATGGCAAAGAAAAATAAATTGATGTAATTAAAGTAATCTCAGTTGGGTCAACAAAATCTTTTCAAAGAGATCTTTTTTTTTCAATGACTCAGACTTTCTTTTTTCTAATGAGGCTTTCTTTACTTTTTTAAATTGCATTTTGCACAAAAAAATTAAAGCAACAATAAAGAGTTTTTAACACTTTAAGCTACTGATTTCAAAGTGGTTTCAGTGATTCTTGAGGTAGAAACTTTACAGACTGCAGCTCTGACAGCACTCTGTAGCTCTATAATGACCAGAAACTGCTCTCAACTGTTTAGTGGCATGGGTAGCTGCACTAGGTGGCACTTTCTACCTGCTTTACGGTTCTAGATGTTTACTGTGCCAGTAGCTATTATAATGGCTAACAGTTAGCATTTTCAGTGTACTGACTGTCAATAAAAAACACTAGAAGAACTGTGCTTCTTTTGGCATCGTGGCGGAGCCTGGAAGTGAGAGAAAGGGTGTTTCTCAATGCCAATGAACCTCACTTTTGATGACTTGGTCACACCCCGGTCACCTAGGAGATCTGTCATCAGGAACTGCCAAGGCGTGTTGTAATGTTCATGTTCTACTGAGGCATCTGTTGTCTGTTTGTTAGCCGTTTAGCTAGCTGAGCACGGATACATGGGAGGTGCCTTGTAGCCTGGCCTTGGTCAAAAATTTACCAGAATACAGTGCTGTATTTTCAAAAGGATGGCGGCTCAGCAGCCAGCATCTACTTAGGGGGAACTTTCAAGTTTAAATAGAAGTAAACTAATTGTAGCCATTGGGCTGATATCTAAAACGTTTTTTAGATCCAAAGCAGTTAGTAATGGTTGGTTAGTTGCTTAGTAGTTGCAGCTTCGGTGGCTAGCAGGTAGTAACTCGTTTACATATTTAATTTAACCAAATATATACACAAGTTAAAAAGTAAATGGCTCGTTACATATTTATATAGAAACTTACAGGTATAATATATAATGTTACCTTGAGTGTCACGTAACATTTTCGTGACCGCTGCGGAAGCCGTATGTTAGCGAAGTGATGTTAGTCTGTTTCATTTAACCGTTTTCTTTGATCAAGGAAGGATGGTGTCCTCGAAAGCAAGGTGCCTAGCCTCGCAACCCTAACCCTCGCCTTGACATTGAGAAACGCCCTAAGAGAAAACATCTTTGGAAGTGAAGCACATCACTAAAACCAGAGTGAACATCGGTGTGACCTACACTAGTGTGAGGGAGCTAAGGGAGGCCACAAAAATCACTGACTGATGATGACCTGGCTTTGTTGCTACTGGACTTGTAATATTTTTTGTCCAACAGTGTCAATTTTTTACCTCATGGTTTGTTTTCTATCAGTTGACTTGTGTTAGCGTTAGCTTGTTGTTAGCGCTAGCTACAGCTGGGTTGTTTATGACAGACGGGTGGAGAAGTGGGTGTAGCCTCCGGAAATGGGCTGTTTTTCCATCTACATGTCACCTCTTCAGTATCGGGTCATTTGGAGACATAAGTCTTAATTGGTGCTTTAATCTGCAAGAAAGATACTGTTGCTTCACCAAGGTCCCTCCAAGCTCACTCTTATCTAGGACTGGTTTTTATTCACAGCACAAGACGGATGAACTTTCAAAATTAAATCATATAATGAACAAGATGAGTAAATAATAATATGGTTGAATGAACAATAATGGTTGAAGAATAATAACAATGTTTTGACTAATCTGTGCTTAAATTACTGTGGTTGAAATGAATATTATTATGGTACAGTGTTTCCCTTACATAGGCGTAGCCGTGGAGGCCCACCATGGCTGAAATCCCACCGCCACGCCTACAAGATCCCAAGTTTTATTGATTTTTTTTTTGGCCGTTTCCCGAAGAAGCAGCAGGAACTGCCGTGTTGTTGCTTGTGATCACAGCCGGCAGGTAGCAAGGAGGAGGAGGCAGGGCAGGGTGGTTACAGCTAGGGATGAGCGTACGGATAAAGCCGGGCATACACTGTGTGACTTTTTCACTTTTTTGAGCCAATTTTCCACTCGTGCGAGAATCCACAAGATCGGGGCGAGTTTTGCGCTGAGCGTCGTGTAGTGTACAGGGGGTTACGAGAAGCGATTAACACCACGTGACCAACTACCGATCAGCAGTCGTGAGCTCGCACGGACTTATGGAGTGTTTGATATTTTGCTCATTCCTCGAGGGTTGCGAGTGGCTGCAACCCAAAAAGTACCAGAACCGCTCACCGCGCATGCACAATCATGCATCAACACCGCTCACCTGTTATTTCCCGAATAACACACGTTGTTTGTTTTTATTTCTACACGGTTTGCTGGTGGTGGTCGGAGGAACCGGTGGTGCCAGTGCTCCGCATCCTCGCCTCTGTCATTGTGCCCCAGGGCAGCAGTGGCTGCATTGTAGCTCATCCCCACCAGTGTGTGAATGTGTGTGTGAATGGGTGAATGAATGATTGTGTTGTAAAGCGCCTTGAGAGGTTCCAGGACTCTAGAAGGTGCTATATCAAATACAGGCCATTTACAGTTTTTTTTTTACTCACAAAGATTGTCAAGAAAGCGTGTTTGTCGTGTTCATGTCAAATTAAACTGATCACAAAACACAGATTTACTTTCTTTATTTTGTTTTCCTCATCCAACCCCCATAAATCCCTGTGTGTCCTCCTGCAGCACTCCCGAAGGACAACAGGCAAAACAAGACCAAAAAGTCTGACGTGTTGTGTAAAAACTGCTATTTTTAGCATATTTTTAGGTCCGACGTGTTGCTACCAGACGTACAGTGTGAGCAGTCAGGTCGCATCCGAGAACTGGGTCGTACAGTGTGAGCGCATGACTCGTGAGATCTGCTCTGCGAGGAAGTCGTACAGTTTGAGCTGAAGCTGAGTGCTACGAGTGAAAAAGTCGCACAATGTCCGCCCAGCTTATTATAATGTTCACTGTAATGCATCTTGATGTTCATAACAAATAAATTAAATCAGATATTGGTCAATAATGCCAAATATGTAAATTTGTGTTTCAGTCATTTTTATACTGGCTTAAAAATACTTCATTAAGTCTACTAAGCAGGGGTGTAGAACGTGTTTAATAGGGCCAGCCCAGTGGTGATCTTGGACCAAAATAAAGGGGGCAGAATGTCAAATAAAGGGGGGTAAAAGGAGATGTTTTTCCAGATGCCAAGAAAAATTAAATGCCAAATCCCCCCTGCAAAGTGTGTCACTGAGAGTTTAAAACAAAAATTATTATTGTGCAAATATTGGTGTACTCACCTTTAATACTAGTTATTAAAATGCAGCAGTTGCTGGATTGGTGCTGATCAAAGTGGAGTGCATCAAATAAAACAATATTAACATAAAGGTGAGACGTCTCAAATGGTTCCAAACCTTCGGTTTAGAAATCTTAACTTCCACAGTTGCTTTATGTGCAGAAACAACCCTCTTTATGTCCATCTTATCATGTTTATGTTAAATGAAGCTGCCTCTGAACAGGTTAGACTGCATGGGTGTGCCAATGTGTTAACGGCTTATTAACCAATCAGTTCATGGAAGCGGCCCACCTGCCGTTTGGCCTCCCTCAGCTTGCGTTTCAGAGCAGTCAGGATTCTCTGAACCTCCCAGAGTCTCTCCTCTTTGGAAAGGTCCTTCACACCTGCCTGCAGGTCTCTGTGCAGACGGTTCAGCAGGAACTCCTGAACACAAAAACACACCTTCGTCTCATCAGTTTTGATGAGGATGGACTCGAAATGGATCAAATGTGACAGCCAGCTCCCCACAAGACTAAGTCGGTAGTGGAAATGAGTGTTGCCTGGTGTCTTGTGCACTGGTGAAGCTTCTAAAAGACAACATAAAAGAAACTTTTATATTAAATACATATTTTGCTACATTTTACACTTGTGTTAAGCTTTGGCAGCAGTTGAAGTTGGTAAATCCAAAGTGCTTTGCACTAAACCTTTTCCTAAATTTCAAATGCATTTGTTAAGATTTTTATTCTTTTTTTTATCCAGGTGCACAAATAAAAATGAACAAGTGCACCTGTGCCTTGTGATCTTTCAGACACTCCCTGAATATCTGGGACACAAACTGTGGTACAGCCCACAGAGACCAAGTGGAAACCTATTTGGCTTTTGGTTTATCAAACAGGATTAAACCCACCTGACGACGAATCTCCTCCTTGACGCTCTCCTGCGTCTCGGGCAGAGCCGGCATCGTTGCCATGTTGGACCATCGGAGCGGCCGCACCACCGGCTTCAGGACAACGTCCCCAAACAGCTCCTTCACGTGTGTGAAGAAGATGTAAAGGACACGATTCCCAATCTGAAAGGAAGATGAAAATGAGCACAAAGCAAGAAGAACAACGGCATCCGTCCCTCACCTGAACCTGAGATGACCAACCCAAAGGTTTCTAGGTCAGATTCTCCAGAACACAAATTCCTGCATATTTACTCAGCTCGATACTCTCATTAACCGATCGTGTTTATTTAACGCTGTTTTGGCTACTGATGTTTTTGGCTCAGAATAAGTGGGGCATCTCCTCTGGGGATAAATTAGCCCCGCCGAACTGGGCAATGGTGTCAGAGATGAACTGAACTCGTAAAATTAGTTGGTTTGTTGCTAAGGAGAAGGTCTGAGTTAAAGTCGCTTTATCTTCTTTAAGCCGTACTTTGGCTGTAGCGTACTTTGTAGACACTAAACAGCCTCCTCTGACCTGTATGGTGGGGTTGAGGACGATGGAGATGTTCTGAATGTTCATCTTGGTGTCCGACTCCCGGGCGATGACATGGTCCATGTGTGTGACGAGCCAGGAGAGGAGAAGTCGGCTCTCAGGAGACACTTCAGTCAACAGCTTCTGAAACTCCGTCACTTTCTCGGCCTCCGTCTGCCGACCGCAGGCGTCCTCAAACCTCTGGGCCAGGTCTCGACCCAGCAGGTTCTCGGGCAGCTCTCTGAGGTACTGCTTCAGCAGACTGGCGACGGTGTGGGGGTCGTACTCCTCCAGGCAGGGGCACTCCTCACGGTCGTAGGCGGCTTTCAGTTCATCCACCTTAGACTTCATACCTGGCCGGGAAACAAATGAATGAAGTACTCAGAGAGGAGTGTTATGATTTCTTCTGAAGGAAAACAAAGGTGTTCGATACCTGAGACCCGGTAGATACCCTCACACTTCATGCCATAGTTTTCTATGTAGTCCACACATTCTCTGAAGATGGAGGGCAGCTGGATGCCGTCGTACAGAGCCGTCCTCTTCAACGCTTCACCCAGCGGGGCTCCAAAGATGGGCCTGATGGTGGGGGTCTCCACTGGGACTGGCTCTGACTCTGCAACAGGCTTCTTCTTCTTCTTCTTCTCCTTCCATTGTTTGACCACATCTGCTGCCGTCAGGTCCTTGGACTTTTTATCTTTGGCCTTTTCCTCTTTGGGGCCCTTCTCCTTCACCTTAAAGTCCTTCTCTTTCTTCTTGGAGAAGCTCGGCTTCTTGAACACGTGGATTCCCTTGGAGCGCTTCATTTTGGAGGGGCTCTCCGCCTCATCTGCCGAACTGTCCTCCTGGAAGGCGGCGTATCCCTCAGCTGTGGACGTAAACAGTGAAAAAAAGAGGCAGAAACGAGGTTAAATCTGAAGGGAGGGTGCCCTTATCTCCCTCCTACAACAGAACTACGATAGAGGCGAAATAGAAACAGGAAGAGAGATGTGTGAGAGAGAAAAGAGAGCAGAGGGAGAGAACGGGGACTTGGAAAAGAGGTCACCTCTGATTGAGCACAGCTCCCCCAACACCTTCCAGCTGGCTTCTCCTAAAGACGATCATCTCTAATATCTAACGAGTGACCTCTTCTCAGTTTTACTAGTATTATTATATCGGTCCTGTTTGTCAGTGTCACTGGGATCAGTGGGCGTTGGCCTAAAACTGACCATCACTTCCTTTCACTCGCAGGACACGAGTGCAGGAGCTAAAAGCAGACATGGAAAAACTAATACAGAGAAAGACACTGACCGCACTACCAGCAAGGAGAGGAAGGACGAACCTAAACAGCTGAAAAACTCTCGCTGGTTTGTTTTAAACGCTGCTTCATGACTCGTGCTGTGCAAAAGATTTAAACCACTCTTAATTCCTCAGCAGTAGCTCAGGAGGTAGAGCGGGTTGTCTAATAATCGGAAGGTTGTAGGACTGATTCCATGCCCTGGCAGACAATTCTTCTGTTGTGTCCTTGAGCAAGACACTTAACCCACCCCGTCTGCTGCTGATGGTGGTTGTAGAAATGTGTGAACTGCATCTTCATTCTGTACAGCTATCCTTCAGCTAACAGCTACCATCTTGCTGGTTCTAAAACACATTTTTTATACTTTAGACTTTTCTTTGTTATATTTGGACATTCAATTAAATTAATTAAAACAAACCATATTTTTAATTTTAACCTAAAGCTAACATTTTTATGATATGCTCAGGTATGTGTACACACAGGTTCATCCATTTTAGTCACCTATTTACTATGAAGTTATTCTTAAATCAGTATAACCCGGCTTTTAAAAAATCTTAATTGTTCATACTCAAGGACTGAACCAATGCACTTGCAGAACATATGAACACATAAGATATATGGACTGTTTTATCTGACGCCGCCATCTAGAGGCTGAAACATGTATTGCACCTTAAGCCATTCTCCCCACCTCCATATTTATGGCCACACCTCTAGCTGGCAAACAGGGCTGAAACACACCGTCTTGTATATTTTCCCAAGTTGTGCTAATTCATGTCCATGAGAAATGCCCCCAACTCTGCTCTTTGACTGACATCTGTACATAGGCGGATATCACTACTGGCTGATGCTGAGCGGCACACTTTTCAAACTGCATGAGGCTCTACAGGACGAGGATGGGCTTTGCAAAAAATAAATAAATAAAAAGATGCATTGCCTACATTATATCACAAAACAGGCAGGACATTTCTAGAAAATCATCCATAATTCTGAGGGAGAACTCCGGATTGTCACAATATGTGCTGGTATGCTTTCAAATTCCAGTCTAAATATTTGTAGTTTGAAAATCTTTCTTAATTAGTGGTATCAGTAACTTCTACAAACACTTCATCTATTGAAATTCCATAAAAAATATCTTCCAATTTATTTAGGTCTCATTTTGCATTTGGAATAAAACCTTTGAAGTCATTTTTCCATGTTTAGTGGGACTGAACGATTTTAGGAAAAGATTGAATTGCAATTTTTCTTGCAGAAATTGCGATTTCGGTTCAATTCACGATTTTCTGCAAACAAAGGTCCAACACTAGCCTGCCAAGCCATCCTATAGATTAAGTGAAAAGATGGTCTAGATTCTAATCTAGTACAACAAATCATTCACATTAATATTTACTATTTAGTCATACAATAAAAACAGTTAAAGCTATTCATATTTTCTCCCATAATTATATTTATTTAAATTTTTAATGTGTTTGTGAAGCAACATGTGCTTGTGATTTTTATCTAGAGAGGAGGTTTATAAAAACATGTTCTACTCCAAAAATGCATGGAGGAAATCTGTAGATAGAAATAGCTTTTAAATGTATTAAATAAAAAAAATGCACACAGTTTTCCCTGCATTTCCAAGGCAGGCCGGCTGCACGTTTTTCGAAGCCGTCTTGATAGTTTTTCCTCACTAAAACGTCAGTTCCGTGAGAGAGACGAACACATTCTGACACCTTAGCTTGTTTGAACCAACATATGCCATCAGAAACATTCAAACCATTTTAAATGAGAAGTTTAGCTTTCAAGTCAACTAAAGTGCGCGACTCTGCAGTCACGCTGATGAAGCATAAACCAGCTTTAGAAACCAGCCTGAACCTGCTCCGATGTGGGAGGAGTCTCTCCCCTCCCCTGCTCTGGCTTATGCCACCGCCATAACACAGGGAGAAAACCCCGGATGTAAAAAAATAAAAATAAAAAAAGTTACACAACTGATCCTGGATCAGTCAAAACCGCTAAAACCGCAGCTTTGACAGTCACGACCGTACTGTTTGAAATCGCAATTTCGATCCACAAACGATAGATCGTTCAGCCCTAATGATTAGTGACAAATACCAGCATACCTTTGGAGTAAAACAGCTTCAGGTCATTCCCCATAACTAAAGCAGGTTTGATTTAACAGAAGAAATAATCATTTTCAGAAGATTAAAACATATCCTACTCCTTTTCTCCTTCTTTTTAAACTTGTTCTTCTTCTTGCTGTGCTCCTTGTCATCGTCAGAGACGTATGTGTCAGGTGCCTCGTGGTGATGTCCATCATGAGGCGGCGAATGTTCATTGGCACGATACAACCCGGGGAACTTGGTAGGGCTGATCTCCTCGGAGCTGGGGGTACGAGCAACGCCCCCCGGGTGCTCAGCCCTGCGCTGCTCTGCAGGGCTGCTGCTGGGGGGTAGGAAGCACTCAGTCATAGCTTCTCTGGCCTTTAGCGCTCCTCTGACTGGAACATCACCTCTCCATCACACCTACAGTGACAAAAAAAATGTTCAATAACAAGATTTTATAATACAATGATAACGACTAATTATATTAAATAATTATATTTTATATAATAACAATATTTAGGTTTTCTTTGTAAATTAAAATGGGTTTTCACATGTATTACAATAACATAGTCTAGTCACCAGGGGCAGCAGTTGGTGGTCTTTGGATGCAGAATAAAAGAACCAAACCCCCACAAACATCTTGGGCGAAGTTTAAGGATCTTTACTTTTTCCCTTAAATCTTTCAAAGTAATCTTGATTAACAGACAGCTGGTTTTCTGAATAACCTTCCTGGACTTTTGTTGCTTATTTAAAGAGCAAGTCACCCCTAAATCAACTTTTTTTTGCTGATAAACTATATACATGAGTGCTGGAGACGTGTAATCAATAATTTGGCACTTTAGTGCATCTTAGTTAAAAATGTAAAATTCTGCCTAAAACTGTCAGTGTTGTGTCCTCTTCAGGTAAAAACTCTGCAGTACATTTGAATTTAAATCTGCCATTGCTATTGGCTAAGGGGTACCCTATGATGTTAGCTGGTACCATATGATGTCACAATTCCACTGTGAGCTTGTGTGTGTTTATTTGTTAGCGGCTCTGCCCTCTCTTTCTGCCAGGAAACGCCTTCTTGTGACACATTTTTCAAACAGGAAATGGGATAAGTTAGACTCTGGTAGGGGGTGACTTGCTCTTTCACATTTTTTTCACACTTAAGTTTGTGACATTTTTAGCAATGTCTGTGAGGCATAACGTAAGAGTTTAGGAGTCTTTACATTGCTGAGTGGCTTATGGGTCAAAGCAAACAATATTACTCTTAAGTAGGGCTGCACAATATGTTGCAAATATATCGTTATCGCGATATCAGCATGCGCAATATGCATATCGCAAAGAACAGACAAATATTGCAATGAATGGTCAGCTCAAATGTTTGCTACACATAATGCGTTCTGTCAATCAAATGGAAGCATGGTGTTTTTTTTAACAAATCAAATAAAGCTCTTCACCCATTTGGCCAATTGGGTGGGTTCTCATAGGTTAGATGCCGCCCCCGAGGAAGACGGCACTTCATTTTGATGGTTAGCAAACACCTGAGTTAGCTTTGTTCTGCTCTTTCTGATGATTCTGCTTTTCCTGGGATCCACTGATTACCTTTTCTTGTTCATTTTCTTTATCCATTTTCTCGCATCATTTGTTTTTCTGATTTTTATGATATTTTTAATAATTTTTTTATGTCTTTGTTTTTGATTATTTTTGTTCCTGAGTTAAGTTTTTATTTATTGCAAGTAATATCCTCATTGCAATATTAATCACTGTTATCGTCCTACTCTTAAGACAAAAACTGTCCAATACAAGAACCGGAACAAAGCGAAAAATGAAAGCAGCAAAAGCAAGACTTTAAAAAACATTCAGCAAACTTGAAGAACAGCTCAAAAAATGTGTAATGGTGGTTTTAAAAGTCTGATTCATTTGGAGAATTTTTACAGGAACGCAGAGCAACTCAAAATTGAGACTGTTCACTTCTGTTAGAAGTGAATGATGACTGATGATTTACCCATCATCAAATGAAAGCATGAACAGTAAACTGAGTCAGCTTTGGAAAAACAAACCTTGTTTACAGTTCACAAACCTTAAGTTACATTGTAAAAAAAATATGATTTCTCTGAGCACATTTCTTGCTCTTCCTGTTTCATCTACAACAAACATCTGTAATAATAACTCTTAAAGCTCAATCAAGACCACTGCTGCCTCATCTTCCTCCTTAGATGATGACTGTGTGAAAAGGGACACATCCACCAGATGGGGCTTCTGCTTTTCTAACAGTTCCATCATCCTCAACATAACTGCCAGCAAAAACAAAACCGCAAATCCTTTCCACCAGCACAGAAACCATCAGATAATCAGATATTTGTTCAGCTTTGATTGTAAAACAGAACCCGATCAGTTATAGGAAGTTACGGGAAGATGCGGTCTATCACTGACAGCAGGCTGAACCGGCTTTTTTTGTTCCCACCACTTTTCTCATTGAAGAAAATGTACAATAGCGTCATTAAAGACATAAACAATAAAATAGAACAATATTAAGTTCTCTTACACTCTCTTAACAGAACAATTAGACAAAACGACTAATAAGTATTGTCTGCATCTACGTTACATTCTAATCTTCCATCGTTTTGGGTTGATCACCCCCACCTTCCCCTTCCTACAAAAACTCACTCCACACAACTACTCATATATTAGCATACTGCTATTAAAGCAATTTAATTCATCGTCTGCGCTAAATATTTAAAGCATATTCATAAAGTTAGCTGTTGTGTGAAGTAGGGGCCCGTATGCTAACGGTAAGTCCGCTAGCTGTAAACCTGTCCATCGCGATAAAATCCGTTATTTCGTTCACACAAAAACAACGTGAAACGTGTAAATGAACACAAAGAGGCAAAACTTAATTTTGTGACTGCTGCACTGTAGACAAACGACTTGTGCTTAAGGGAAAATAAACTTTACCAAGTCTTCTTCGGTCAATCCCACAATGGAGCTTCCGGTTATGCGTGTCAAATAAACCCATTTGCGCGTGCGTCGTTTCAAAAGGGCATGGTGGGAAATGTAGTTGAAATTAACGCATACGCTGTCGGGCACAAAATTAGTTCAACAGCCAAACAACTGAAGGAAAATGGATTTGAACGTGTTCCTGATGTTTTCTCACTAGTGAGTTAGTAAATGTTAGTTATGTAGCACTTTTCAAAGACATAGAATCACAAAGTGCTTCACATAGATCAAAACAAAAATAAAATATAAAGTAATAAATCATAATGATCTCAAACCATTGTCATAAATTATTAAATTTCATAAACAGATGAAAAATTACAAATTTGAGTTAAACGTAAGAAAATAAAAGATTTATGTAAAAGCAGCAAATAGAAGGGTCTTCAGCTGTTTTTTAAAAGTGTCCAGACTGTCAATGCTACTTAAGGATAAAGGAAGATCATTCCAAAGTGGGGGTGCAACAGCCTGGAAGGAGCGATCACCTCAACTTTTGTATCTGGTCTTTGGAACTTCTAGAAGGTTCTGTTGTGTGGATCTGTGGGCTCAGGTTGGAGCATAAGGCTTTAACAGTTCAGTAATATAGGGAGGAGCTTGACCATGTAGAGCCCTGAAAGTTATAGTCAGGATTCTAAAATGAACTCTAAAGTTAACGGGTAACCAGTGCAGAGACATCAGAATAGGGGTGATGTGTGCTCTTCTGTTTGCTCCAGGTAGGAGCAAACAGAAGGGGATTAAAACCTCAGAGAGACTTTTAAATGCAATAAAAGGAAAATAAATAAACAAATAAAAACAAAAATACACCTTAATTTCATTTCAATTACAAATGTGTACTTTTGAAATTAGCGGCAAAATGAAAATTTCACTTGAGAATATCCTTTTTTGAAAAATACTGTACAATGTTAACACACACGCGCACGTGTGTGTGTCTGTGTGTGTGTGTGTGTGTGTGTGTGTGTGTGTGTGTGTTCGTGTGTGTTCTAGGAACAGCTACTGTGCAGAACCCTCAAGCTCCCAGGCCACTGGTAAGGACCCTAGCATGGAAGGATGAGACCAACCGCAGAGGGTGAGATGGGACTTTCTTTCTTTTTAAAGAATAAATATAATTTTTTAAGAATACAATTTGTCAATCATTCATCCGTTTTTCACTGCTCAGTTAACAAAGGTAGCTGGCAAATGGCCTGTATTTGATTTAGCGCCTTCTAGAGTCTTGGAAGCCCCCCAAGGCGCTTTACAACACAATCAGTCATTCACCTATTCACATACACATTCACACACTGATGGTGATGAGCTACAATGTAGCCACAGCTACCCTGGGGTGCACTGACAAAGGCGAGGCTGCTGAGCACATGGCACCACCGGTCCCTCCGACCACCACCACCAGGCAAGGAGGGTTAAGTGTCTTGCCCAAGGACACAACGACAGTGACAGACTGAGCGAGGGTAAGCACTTAACTCCTGTGCCACCGTCACCCCCAGGCCCATGAGGGAAGCCCAGATGTCCATCTTCTCCAGCTCCTCCTGGTAGGTTCAGTGCATTCCAAAGCCAAAGAGAAAATCTGCAACACGTCCTGTGAGTTCTTGTTCTGCTCTAGGGTATCCATCTAGTGGCCTGGACAAGCTCCAGAAAGAGGCAACCAGTAGGTGTCTTAGTCAGCTCATTTTGAGGAGGAACAGTGGCTCTGCTTTAAGTTCCTGCTGGAAGATGGAGCCCAGTCATCCAACAGATTGTTCATTTCAGACGTGTGTATCTGTCTTATCGTTTTAGCCATGATTTAAATCCAAGGACTACAGGTGAAGGTTGGAAACAGACATGATTTCAGCTCTATCTTTACCACTACTGACTGGAACAACAGCCTAATTACTGATATAATTTCAGACAAAGAGGAGGCAGCAGCAGCAATAGAACATATTTAGTTTGTGTGAAGCTTGTGTTTCTTTGAGCAAATGGTCTTTTCATATTTTCATCAAGAAACCGTAAAGATGCTAATTGTTTTCCAAAAATTTGTGCTCATGCTTATGTTCCACTTTGCAAAACTTGAATCCTCACAAAAGTTGCATTTATGACTTTTGAATTAAATTACATTACAGGTGTTTTCCAAGTGGCTGGATGAGGCGTGACGTCTGTACAGTCGTGTACTCCTGGGCTAAAAAATGTCTGGAGGATATTTAGGTTGTGGTATTATTTTAATCCCAACCACACTCCTGTGTTATTTAATCCCTTGCATGGGGAGAAACTGTCAAACAGTGTTCTGAGCAGCAGCGAAAATCTAAATTCAGTGAAACCACTTGCTATTTTGGATCACGTGTAGTCTCCCAAACGCTGCGGTTGGACTCTGAGCTGTTGGTCATCCAGACATATGAAACAAATTAGTCCTCTGATGATCTCTGCTGGCACCGTCTGCACCAAACCACAGCTGCAGTGGTGAAATGAGGTCAGGATACAATATCACACACCAAAAAAATAGACAAACAAGGTCTCATTGTGCGCCTGCAAGACAAGTCTGTGCAAACTGCTGTTGCTTGCCAATTGGGAACATAATCAGTGATAGGGCACCCTGCTGCTTTTGAAAATGGGCTGGCACTACAAAGAGCATTTGTGTGCAGCGGTGAGAGATTGGCATCGGTAAATGTTTTCCTCTTGGCTCACATGAGATGGCCATTGAGAGCTGAACACCTGTGGACCAGAGTGGAATAATAACAACTCTGTTTCCCCAGGAAATGATGCGTTTCCTGACTTGGGAAACACTAAGTTTAGAGAGGCACCTCGGAAAGACAAGTGTTACAAACTGAGTCGCGTCGAACACAAAAAACATCAAGAAGCATTTTAAAATGTAACAAAACGTTTAATGTCACCAAATTACTTTTGGTTTATTTGGCCACAAGATTGAGATTTAGCAGATCATAAATGCAAAAATACATTACTCATATACACCTCTAGTAAAAATCTATGGTCTAAAAATATACAGTGAAACAGCAGAGTGAAAACAGTTTGCAGGGGTGAATAGGGGAGGAAGGCTAACGTGTAACAGCGGCGGGGTCCTCGGTCCTCAGTCCTCTGGTGCAGCCCAGACATTTGGTACCAACATGTTCCCACCCTTCAGAACAGACAGTTCAAACATTTGACAGCCTTGCTGCCATAGTCCACACACTCCGGCCCGATGCACTGGCAGCAGGCATTGTGAAACCAGCGGTACTTTGATCCTCCCATTGACTCACAGTAGAGTTTACACTGGCGAATGGACACGCAGTCATCAAAGTAGACCACCGTGCACATGTTTTCTGGAAGAAAGAGGCACGCAAAGTGAGTCACAACAGGGTTTTACAAGAGCAGGTAATTGCCCTTAACCCTTAACGTTTCTACTTTTACTTAGAGAGTGAGAAGAGTCCGCCGCGGCGACGTTGGGTGTGAAGAGTTAACGGCTCGGCTCTGTGGGATCGTTTTAGTTTTACTCTCAGCAGCTCTGCTTTTTAAAGAACCAAAAAACAGCCACAAATAGAGGGGAAAAAGACAGAAAAATATCCTCCATGATACTGGTTTCCTTAAAAGAAAACTGTTTTTGGCAGTGACTCAAAAGGATGAAAATCCAACTGCTGCATGTTCCAGAATTTTATTACTGCGGGTCAAAGCCGGCGTTCATAAATCTATACGAAAAAAAAAAAAACCCCGTAAAGAACCTGGCATGAGCAGAAAACTGCGTACTATCATGGCTCATCTTCAAAGCGTGCGTTTTCTCATGCTAATTCACTTCCTCAAAAACTTTATTACAGCTGTGATTTTAACAGAAGCCACGATAAAGAGCTTCAAATCAATATGAGGTTTTGTTCAAAAACAGAAAGACTGGCCACTTTTTCCTCCTTGACACTTCTTTTACAACCATAATATCTGAAATTTGACGTGTCTTTTAGTTATTAGAGGTTTTAGTTTTGACAGAAAATAAATTTTGTATACATTTTGAATATACCGGTGCACCATTTCCAGGAACTAGCAGTGACCCAAATCCCAACTGAGCTTCAGACGCAAAATTTGAAGTCTTATTTCCTGATATTTGGACACCTCGCCCTGGATTGGATAACAGCAACATGACTATCACTGACTTGCAAAGTTGATGTTTTATTTCCACAAATAACACAAGCCTGGAGGAGTTTTGCGGTGTGGTGGAGCTGCTAATACTAACGGTTAGCTTCTACTAGCCGAGACGTTCTCTGCTGTTTCCTCGGCGCTAAACCAACAACAGCCTTCCGCGTCATGAGTCAAGATGGGTGATTTTATGAATGCTAAGTAACAGTGTGACGCAGATCTGTCAGAATTTTCTAATCTAGAGTTTCACCATCTATCTTCTATCAGAAGCTAATTCAGGAGATAGGTGCAGGAGACTATTTTCATGGTCCGCCTGCATGAAAAACTCAGAGTGACCGATTATAATAAGAAACAATCAATTTAAAAATGGGTTCCCTTTCAGTCAATTCACTCGGTACAACGAAGGTACTATGGGACATCACGCCCTCTTGTCGCCTGGCTGAAGACACATTTAATCATGCCTGTAAGGCAAATGAAAGTGACGCTGCGTGGAGGCCTCGCCCTCCACTTATAAGCGACTGCGTCACTGTCATTGCTCAGTTCTTACGCTCTTCACCTCGCTGAGAACACATCTGAGAACTAGCTGTGCTATTGAAAGATAGCTTAACCGCTCGCTGACTGGACTCTACTGCCTTCTGGCTAGCATTCCAGCCCACCGAGCGCCATGTTTTGTGGCTCTTCAGCTTCTCCACTTCACTCTGTTGTGTGTCTCGTAATGAGCACCGTGTCGGACGTCGCTTCACGGAAAGCCGGTTCAGTGGTCTGTTTGGACAGTCCCTCAACGCTATTCAGACGAAGTTCGAGGCCCAGCGGAAACAGACTGAGGCGCTACACTCCATCATCCCCAGGCGGGAAGGGTGGCGCACGGCACCTGGGTCTGACAGGAAGAACCTGACCTCTCCTCCTCCACCTCAGAGGACAGCCTCTCCAGCGGCAGCAAAGGGCTCGGTCCCAGCTCGGACCCCGTCTTTCCCTCCTTGCCACTCCGTCTGGCGTAAAGGCCCTCCTGGGGACTCACAGAAACGCTCTGTGAGCCGCAAGAAGAAACCCCAGTCATCTTGATCCCGGGACCCACCTTGTTCGGCTTTTGGACCCTGTTGGGCTACAAAAACCCAGTTTTCCATGGTTGAAATGGACCGGTTCAGCTACGGTTCAACCCCACAGTCCAAAGAGACTTTGTTTACCTCCCCCAGGGGGCAAGAGTTGTACTGCTTACAAAAACACAAATGTAATAAAGACTGCTGTTTGCACTCGACAATGTGTGGATGCAATGTGTCTCAACAATGCTTCTCAAATTGGCCCCATAAAGCTGCGTCAACCCGCTCCGCTGGTGAACGACAGCTCAATTTTCACATCAAATCCTGTCTGCAATCGGCCTCTGTGGGAGCGGTTAAAGCTGTGTTCTCCCGCTCTGCCGGAGGACAGCAGCTTTCCTCCGGTGGCAGACATGATGTTCAGAAAGCCTCCTGTTCCACTAGAGGGCAGCAGCTCCCCCACCAGGGCGCTGAGCGGTTGCCTCTCTGTGAAACTTCACCTCTGACGAGCATGCGCAGTGTCCCCCTGGGTCGAGCGCACGGTTGCCATGGGTTACCGACTGCAGTTCCTGGTCAAACCACCCGTATTTACCTCTATTGTGCAGACGTGTGTAAATACCAACGCTGCGGTCGTGTTACAGGAGGAAATTCAGACTCTACTGTTGAAAGGAGCAATTCTAGCGGTCCCTGTCGCGGACACAAAGGTTGGTACAGCCATTACTTTGTTGTGCGCGGACTTCGCCCAATTTTGGATCTGCGTGTGTTAAACAAGTATCTGCACACGTACAGGTTCAAAATGCTAACACTCAAACAGCTACTGGACACAGTCAGTCCCGGAGATTGGTTTACTACGATCGATCTCACAGATGCTTATTTCCATGTGGGAATCCACCCTGATCACAGGCGGTTTCTGTGCTTTGCTTTCAAAGGGAAGGCCTACGAGTACATGGTTCTGCAGTTTGGGTTAGCTCTAACGCCCCGCACCTTTTCAAATGTGTGGAAGCCGCACTAGCCCCTCTCAGGGAGGAGGGCATCCGGATCCTCGCTCACCTAGACGACTGGGCTCTAGTAGCGAGTTCCCGAACACAGGCAGAAGCTCACACTGCACGGGTACTTTCCCATGTTCAAGCCCTGGGGTTTTCCGTGAACTACAGAAAGAGTTCTCTAGTTCCGAGTCAGAGTTTCTCCTTCCTTGGTCTGGAAATGTACTCTCGGTCAAGCAGAGTGCGTCTCTCGGACCAGCGAATAGCCGCGCTACGCGGTTGCTTAGCGCGCTTTCAGCTGGGAGCCAGACCGACACTACGCACAGCTCTACAGCTGCTGGGGATGATGGCTTCCTCCATAGCCGTGGTGCCTCTCGGACTGTTAAAAATCAACATTTCCAGCGTTGGCTCCGCTCTCATCATCTCCATCCTTCACGTCATCTCCGCCGGAGGTTGACGGTCACCAGAGCCTGCATGGTAGCTCTCCTCCCATGGAGAGAACCAGGGCTGTTCTACCAGGGTTCCCCTATCGGGAGGGTGCCAGAACGCATAGTGGTGACCACAGACGCTTCCCTCAGAGGCTGGGGGACTCTGTTTGGGGATTTAGCGGTGAGGGGGGTATGGTCCTCGACCCAGTCAAGGTTCCACTGTGTTTCTGGCCCTGAAACACTTCAGTCATCACCTGAGAGGACAACATGTGCTGGTGCGCACAGACAACACAATTGTGGTGTCATATGTAAACAGACAGGGAGGAGCACGCTCTCTTCCTCTACTGAATCTGACCCACACATTGCTGCCCTGGTGCAATCTGAATCTCCTGTCTCTCAGAGCAGCTTATGTCCCCATGTACCTCAACCATGGGGCAGACTTGCTCTCCAGGGGCGGACCTCTGACAAAGGAATGGAGGCTCCACCCCGAGGTGGTGTCCCAGATCTGGCTGAGGTTCGGCAGAGCAGTAGTGGATCTGTTCGCGTCAAGCACAAACACACACTGTCCCCTGTTCTTTTCCCTGACAGATCAGACTGCTCCAATGGGGTCGAATGCTCTGGCGCACCCTTGGGCCAACGTTCTCCTCTACGCTTTTCTGCCGGTGGAACGGATTCCAGCAGTACTGGAGAGAGTGCGCAAATCGAGCACGTCTCTGATTTTGGTGGGCCCCTCTGTGGCCCACAAAGTCTTGGTACCCGGAGATCATCAGTCTGATGATAGCCCCCCCATGGAAGCTCCCCATCAGACAGGACCTTCTGTCACAGCCACAAGGGGAAGTGCTGCACCCTCGCCCACATCTGTGGAAGCTGCAGGCCTGCTTACTGACAGGTCCAACCTGTTAGCTAAAGGTCTTATATGCCTATAAGTGGAAGGCTTTTGAAGTGTGGTGTCTGAGCAGGTCAGTAGTTCCCTCACAGAGCTCCATTGTGGACATTCTGTCGTTTCTACAGGATCTGCTGGACAAGGGCTTGTCATTCTCCGCTTTAAAGGTCTACCTGGCAGCCATTTTGGCTTGCCATGAATCCTTTAATGGAGTTTCTCCTGGCGCTCACCCTTTAGCCGTTCGGTTCATGAAAGCGGTTCGCAGACTGAGACCCGTTATTAGATTGAGGCCCCAAGAGTTCCCTTCTTGGGGCCTCGCTTTGGTGCTGGAGGCCCTGTGTGGTCCCCCATTTGAGCCTATTGAATCGATCAGTATGAAGCTTCTGTCTTATAAGACAGCTCTGCTCTTAACGCTTGTATAGGCTAAAAGGGTGGGAGACCTTCATGCTCTTTCAGATCACCCTTCCTGTCTGAAAATGCCATCAGATGGAGCTAGGGTCACTCTGCATCCGAATGCTACGTATTTGTCTAAGTTCATCTCGCTCAACTACGGTTCCATGACCATAGGGCTTTCGGGCTTCAGTAGTCCTCCTTTTGCCTCTGAGGAGCAGAGAAGACTGCATTGTCTGTGCCCGGTTCGCACTCGGAGTATCAGGAAAACAGACCAACTGTTTGTGTGTTTTGCCAAACCCTCCAGGGGTAAAGCTTTGTCGAAGCAAAGACTTTCTCATTGGATTGTGGAGGCCATTTCCCTGTGTTACAGCGTCACTGGCTCTCAGCTGCCCCTAGGGGCCAGGGACTCTACTAGAGGCGTGGCTGCTTCTTGGGCGCTGTTTAAAGGTGTTTCAGTTGGTGACATTTGCTCAGCTGCAAGCTGGGCTACACCCCACACCTTTGTGAGGTTTTACCACTTGGATGTTTTGGCCCCTTCGGTGGCCCCTGCGGTTGTCTCTGCTGGATCTGACTTGCCATCTTAGGTTGCAATCTCAGGCCAGGTTTGACAGCTGCTCATGGGGCGTTTCGATAAGTCCCATTGTACCTTCGTTGTACCGAGTGAATCGACTGAAAGGGAACGTTAGGTTAGGTTATGCATATCACCACTGTTCCCTGAAGGAGAGGAACAAGGTACAATGCAGGGCTGCCCCATTCACAGCCCACCTCGGTGAAGAGCGGCTATCGAACTGAGGAATGACAGTGACACGGTCGCTTATAAGTGGAGGGCGGGGCCTCCACGCAGCATCACTTTCATTTGCCTTACAGGTGTGATTAAATGTGTCTTCGGCCAGGCCACACGAGGGCGTGATGTCCCATAGTACCTTCGTTGTGCCTCGTTCCTCTCCTTCAGGGAACAGTGGTTATATGCATAATCTAACGTTTTCAGTGTTCCACACCTTTGAATTAATCTGATTTTAGGGGTTCAATAATTAAGTTTCACTCAGACAATTTCGAACCCCAAACTCGTCCCACTCCAATACCTATCTGATTGTCACCTTGAGCGTCGAAGCTAGTGTGGATGCTGTTGCCGGGCACAGACACGTTCTGCTGCTGACTGTCCAGCGACTCCAGGAAGGAAACCAGGTTCTCGTGATGCGAGAGTTCCTCCGCCACAGGGAAGGTCACCACCATCATGTTTATGGGCGCGTCGCCCTCGGTGAGAGCGCGGAACAGCGACGGGATGGGGCGGTGGAGCTCCTCCACCGTGCTCTTTGACGTGGCAGGGGAGTCACTGTAGTTCCTAGGGTTGCACATCCCTGGCAGGAGAGGATGAGACCAGGATGTTATATCGGTTTTTTGGGCAGTTTTCCAACCACACAACTGTCAAAAGTCTCAATTAAGTTCTTTTCAACAGTCCATTTAATCTTCACACACAGTTGACTAAGTCCCCACATCCTCAGACATGATCTCCAAACCTTTAAATGAGTTGAGGTGAATTACAGCTAATGAGTAAATAATTTAACGGGAGTTTGACACGGGCTTTGGATTACAAACCGATGCTCCAAGTGGAGCCAGAGCAGCTGTTTTAGATAAAACCTTCTCATGGGTGCCTCCTCCTCCTCCTCCCTTCGTTTTAAAACCCAAACTGTCCCCGCCGCTCCGTTAATCACTCACAGATACACACTTCAAAGCAGTCTGCGTTTGGCACAGATAGCCTGTTTTAAGTGGAAACTTAAACTGAACATGACTTTTAAAAATGAACACATGCGGGATACTTGCTAGGAGCCAGTTTATCCTCGGCGTGCCGTAAAAAACAAAACAAAGAGCACTAACATCTGTGCAGCAGCGAGTTCAGCACTCTGATTCATGTTATTGTGTTCCACATGAAAGCACGTTAATAAAGCCATCCTGTCAGCAAGATGAGCAATTTCTGTCCGTCAAAGTCGATCTGAGAACACGGGACACACTTCCAGAGTCGGATGGGAGCAGATCCTCGGAGAATTAGATTCGTTTCTGTAGGAACAAACTTTCCACGTGTGTCCGGTGCATTTTTACTCCACCATGATGGTGGTTTTGGTCTACCAGGAGTCTGACAGAAATCACGTCACCATGACAACAGTCGCCATTGTAACCAAGATGTTAGATACTGGTATTTTATCACAGGGAGCTCTACCTGAGCATGGTAAAACTACAAACTACACAAAAAAATCTGATTAATCACTTTAAAAAGAATTATTATAATAACTAGAAAAATGTCTTATAATAAATCCAAAGATAAGCAGTTAACTTTAGCCCAGACGTTGCTAAAGGAGAGTTTAATTCAAGATAAAGTGGTGCGCATTTACGTAAACATGCACAAAAAATGTAAACTTTAAAAGATTTAAATAATCAAATTGTAAATTAAGACTCATCAACGTGGCCGAATTTCAGTTTGAGCAAACAAAGCATGTTAACTGGAACACATGAGTAAAAATCCTTCTTTTAGCCTATTTTAAATCACTTTTATGAGCAGTTTTTGACAAGTTTGCAAAATGTTTCTGTTTCTCTTCCAAACTTTGGACAAAAGTATCTAGATGAAAACTAACGAGAACACAGATTTGGGCAGAATTACTGATTTTAACATCTGAAGGAAGTTTTTTTTTACTTTAAAAGTCAATCAAATCATTAAAAATGAGAACTTTAAATAAGTGGTACAAAATGGTGAAAGATGTCAAACAACCACTAATCAAGAACAAAAAGACATGAAAGACACAAATTTTATGCAAAAAAATACACGAAGTAGAAAAAGCTAAAATAGATACAACAAAAAAACAAATAGAAAGCATTAAAAAACACCTCAGTCAGAGGTGAAAGGTCAATGTGCATTAAAGCAGATGCCATTTGCATCTCATCTTTCCTCCAACCTTTTCACCAACCTAATCCCTCCACTTCCTGTCCACATGTGGCTACTTCCTGGTAACGGCGTTCCTTTAATATCCTCTTTGACGAACAGCTAGTTTGTTCATGTTTGTGTTGATTCAGATGCGTTTTTAATCTTCTTTAAAACATGTTGCTAATAAAGGAGTAGCCAAACTCACCCACGCAGTCGCAACACTCCTCCCAGAGAGTTCCCAGGCACAGCATGCAGTCTTTGCAGCAGGAACAGTTCCCATCCGACGGACGGCACTGGCAAAGCTCCTGCAGGGAAAACACACGGATCCGAAGATCAGCAGAGCGAAGCCAGAAGCTGTGCAGGAGTCCTCATCGCTTTTATCATCAGATAGGACGCGATAAAAGCAGTGAGGACTCACAAACTCATGTCATCCATGTTCATGTTTCAGAACAGCCTCTGTTTGGTGAAATAGCTTTTAAACCAGACAGGATCAGTGAGTTAAATCAACCGGGAAGGAGGTCGAAGCAGAGCTGCTGCTCCTCATCGGGTGTCAGCTGAGGAGGTTCAAAAGGTCAAACTAGGGTGCCTCCTGGAGGTTTTCCAGGCAGTGTTGCTCGGGTTTACTCCTGAAGTTTTTGTGGGAAACTGATGGATGGTAATTTATATAGAATTCTGTGATTATTCCTGTGTTTTAATAGCACTTCCTGTGCATCCAGGGTTCAAGTCCACCTGGAATTCAACAGTATGGCATCTCAGGGAGGTTTTTCAGCTCATTTGAACTAGCTGTTCACTCGTCAGTCCCAAGGGAACCCCTTCAACAACATGGTCAATATCTATTATCAACTAAAAAAAGACCTTGGTTTGTGATTCAGAGATAAAAAAAAATCACAGCAGACAAAGTGTGGACAAGCAGTTCAAACAGGAAACTAACCATTAAATCCTCAGCAGTACTGGTTTGCAGCTAGTACAGTAACTACTACAGGACACGGGTCATTACGAGACAACGGTAAGCTCCACGTGGCATGTGTGGCATCCATCAAAGAAAGTCAGGTGTCCTCGGAGACGGCAAGGGAGAAAGAAAACAGAAAAAGCCTAGAACAGAGCAGGTCTCAACACGTTTACCTTCAAAGAACTTCAATAGTTTTATTCTATGAGCACAGTGGAAAAGATGAAGGTCTGAGGGGCCAAATCCAGGATAATTACAGTTTATCAGTCACGGTGAGTCAGTGGAACTACAGTGAAGCTAAATTTTAAAGGAAGAGTTGATTCTTTATGTGTCTAGTCTGCACAAAGGTAAACCGTATGGAACATCTAATGCATTCCATTTATGCTCGGAAAAGTCTAAATCAACCAAGAATCTCCTTGAAGTCAGAACTTGGAACGCCAACCTTTACCTTAAAATCCATAATGGCCAACTTGAAAGCTGGTAATATAATAAGTTTAGATCACATTAAATCAGTCACGTTCCTACGGCCACAGCTACTCTGGTACATGAAGATGAACCCCAGGTGTGAGTTCTGACCTCATGGATAAACAGAAATGAGGATTTATTTAAGATATGAGAAACATAAAAAACGGATGAGTTCAGGTCAAATCGACATTATTACAATGAACGAACTTTTGGACACTTACTGTCTCCGTCGTCACCCTCTACGAGCCCACCGAGAGCTCTTGCACCGACAGAAGCGAGTGCGTTTCCGCACCGATGCAGACGGACAAGTATAAATTAGGCTGAATCCTCTAAGCACCACTGGTTTATAGTAATATCACTTCGGGTGTTTCTCAATGTCAAGGCGCCAGGCCTTGTGAGGTGATGTCTTGCGAGGCCAGGCGCCTTGCTTACGAGGACACTGTCCTTCCTTGGTCAAAGAAAACGGTTAAATGGAACAGACTTGCATCACGTTGACCGCAGCTTCCACGGCGGTCACGTAACGTCATGTGACACGGGAGATGATGTTATATTTTATATGTATTAATTTCAATATAAATATATAATGAGCCTTTTACTTTTTAAATTGTGTATATATTTATTAGATAAAAAATATAAGTGAGTTACTACCCGCTAGCCACCGAAGCTGCAACCACTAAGCAACTAACCAACCATATAACTTCTTTGGATCTGAAAAAAACATTTTAAATTAGTTGTCTTACTTTTAAACTTGAAAATTGTCCCCGAAGTAGCTGCCGACTTCTGATCCGCCGTCCTTTTGATAATACCGTGGTGTATTCTGGGAAATTTTTGACCAAGGCAAGGCTACAAGACATCTCCCGTGCATCCTCGATCAGCTAGCTAAACGGCTAACAAATGGACAACACACACCTCGGTAGGACATGAACATTGGAACACGTCTTGGCGGCTCCCGATGACGCATCTCCTAGGCGGGGCCAAGACATCAAGGCAAGGTTCCTTGGCATTGAGAAACACCCCAAATCTAATGGGCTTGGACTTGTGTCGTCGTCCCTGACGCGGCCGCCATGTTGGAAGCTGATGAGTGTATTCTCTGCATTTTCATTCAGGTGAGTTACAGATGGTGTACATATTTTTTAAATAGATCGTTTCTTTCCTATATAGGCCACATACACAAAAAGGTAGGCTAATGTGGGAACACTTAAACACAACACAGCTACTTTTGTTCATATACTGGTCCACGGCTTCCCTATTCGGCGTGTCCCTGTATATTCTGCATCCTTTTTGGGATTTAACACTTTCTTTCTCCCAACTCTGCTTCTTCCTTGCAATTAACGGTTTGTTTCTATGGTTTGGTTACACTCTTGAGGTCATGTCACGTCCCAGAATGCAACACGTGATCCCTTTGGTCTACACCACCTGTTAGATCCTAAATAATCTCTGTTTCTTCAAACAGAGGCCATTCAAAGTGCTATCTACAGTAAGAAAGTTCATAAGAAATCTGGATGCCAGAGAGTTTCAGAAAGAAAAGACGTATTGCATTCTTTATAAATAAAAGGGTTTGTTGCTGTTATGTTGCTTCAGCACAGATTCTAGCTTCAAACACATCAAAACAAGTTCACTTCTGTGCCTCGGAGGCTTGCAAATGTTACGAAAGGAGACCAAGTAAAACTGACGGTAGAGTTAAAAAGTGACTGCTCCTTTTCCTCCCCTCTCTTCCCTCCTGACACAGAACAGGGAGCACATTCCTTCACGTCAAGGTCACGACGATGGGGGAGGAACAGAAGGGGAGGAAAACACCTGGAGAACAGAACCCTTCTGCTCCCCCTTAACAAGCGGCACACTTTCTTCCTTTCTTCTCACGTTTCCCCCTTTTTTAGTTTCTTCTCTTCTTCTCAATCACCCTCCTTTTTGTCTCCCCACGGTTCCTTTATACTTCCTTGCAGGACGTAAACAGTCCCAGTAATGATAAAAGCCTCACATGACTCACCAGTGAGGGATTTCAAAAACCACACAGCTCACTTAATCACCGGCCTCTCGATCCCCCCCAGAAATCCCGATCAGGATCTGGTGCCGTGAATAATTACGACTCTCCGAGGTGGCGTTTTGAAGAAAAACGAAACAGCTGTCTGGGAGCCAAAACATGCAAGTCATATTTCACACAGAAAACTAGTGGAGACATGGAGAAGGCTAGCTTAGCTGTAGCATGACTCAACAAAAATTTAAGAAAAATACAAATTTACATGCCTAAAAGTTTTCCATCTAAAGAAAAGTTTATTTTAGGAACTGAGCTCATGTCTCAAGAATAATGATGCATGCAAAATGACATTTGAACTGATTTATCCTAAAATAGTCCCCAGTTACACATCAACTGAAGGTATATTTGCATTTATCTTTATTTAAATTAAATCAATCTAACATTATTGACCACTAACAAAGTCATTTTAACTCAGGCTGTATTTGAGTTTTAGGACTTTAATCCCCATGTTGCCATCTCCGTTAGCCTAGCAAGCCATCCTGTATATGTGAATATATTCTGGCCACGATCCATTGATGGCTTGGGGTGGGATCTACAGTTGTCTTTCAAACCGTCTCCACATGCTATTGGATAACAAACAACTTGAAGTGCATGTTGCTACACGTGTCAAAGATTGTCCGCCACTGTCCGTCAAACAAGACACAAATACATCCTATTTGTAAACTAACTAAAATACCTCTATCTGCTCTTGACTCAAATAAAAGCCAACGTTTAAATCGTCCAAAGTTGAAGTCAAAGCCGTTTCAAACAAGCAGTGGCCATCTTTGTTTTTATAGTAACATCCCGCCTACAAAAATACAGTTTTCTTTCTAAATTAACAGGCTGTGATCGGCCAGCCACATCCCTCGCTGAAGCTCCGGAGGTTCCACTGGAGCATTACTAGACTGTGACGCAAAGCACAGTTATTTAGCTTCGGCAAATGACGGTCTAGATCATGGCTATTCAAGTTCTCAAGGGCCGGTCTCCAGCACGTTTTAGTGGTTTCCCTTGTCCAACACACCGGATTCAGTGGTTGAGTCACCTGTACAGCAGCTCATCAGGCTCTGCAGAAGCCTGTTAATCACCTGCAGATTGAAATCAGGTGTGTTAAAACAGGGTTAAAATTAAAACATGCTGGATATCGGCCCTCGAGGCCTGGAACTGAATAGCCCTGGTCTAGATTGTAGGCTGTGTCTCTGTAGCACTCTGTGGGTTAAGCCAATGAGTGTATTATTTTGTGCATGTGTTTGTTGATCATAGTCAACTTTTTGCATTAAATCTGAGAAAAACACAATTCTAATCATATTCTGATGAAATCACCAGAAATGCCCTGACTCTGGTTTTAAAGGTTGATACGGACTTCTGATTCTCAGATTTACAGATCAGATTAAAAAATAAACTACATATATCAGATTTATTATTTCATATTTTCTTCTTTGATACTGCTCATCATGAAAATTATGATTCTGGGGTTAAAAACTCCCACAGTCCACGATGGATTAGCAATTAGTGATGATGCATTCACAGGCAAAGAGAAAAGTTGGATTTTTTTGGTTGATCACCATTAAAGCAGATCAAGCTGAATATTGGCAGAACCAGCACTTTATAAATCATTGACTCTGCTTTGGAACATATTAAATTTGGACCGAGCCTGTTTCTTTTATGCACAGTGACCTAACATGACCTTTCTGCTAACCGTGTTTCCCATAATTATTGCTAAACATGACAGAAATTCTACGACAACTCTGTAAATTGCAAAAAGAGCAAAAAAAATTTGCTTTTGATATAAAAACATCAATTTTAGTAAAAGTCAATGTTTCATTTATTCTACCAAATTCTATTTTGGCTGTTTATTCTTTACTTATTTTGAGGTGAAAAATGCAGTCGGAAAATTAAGACTTTGGGTTTTAAATGGGTCACTGGCCCTCCTCTGACGTCTTAGAAACTAAACAAGTGAAAAACAAATGGACAGACTAATAGGAACAAGCGGTAGTTGTAACCTTCCAGCAGTAATTTCCCCGCTGAGATGGATGAGGTTATCTTAAAGAGGTCTGATTTGGCTCTTCGTGCTCTCAAGTGGAAACCCCTACAATCAGTCAAACCTCAACAGCTGCAGTTGAAAAGAAAAGCACTTAGGAAAGTAGGAAAGTGAATGTGTGCTGCCTCGTCCTGTTGCTGTGCATGTGTGCGTGTGTGTTTAGTTTTGAAATGTACTGCCCCACCCAGCCAGTCAGGACAGAGCTGGCTTCTCTGCACGGGTCTCAGGTTCCTAAACGTGTATTTCCCTCCAGCCAACCACCTCCTACACACACACGTCCTCTTGACCTTACACCCCCCCACCCACCCCCATTCTTCCACCCTTGGGGGTTTTAGAGAATTCAGACAAATGAGATGAGATGTCGGCAGAGCGTAAAAAAGGCGAGCAGATCTCGCTAACGACAAGCAGCCTCTACAGAACCGTTTCTCCCTCACAACACCGTCGCTCTCGTATCTGACAGCTAGCAAGTTGGTGTCGATGGGGTCGCGGGGGCTGCAGATTCCAAAAACGGATTCATTAAGTGAAATAATCCACCTGAAAGTAAAGGCATGCAGGCAGGACAACCAAGGCTGAGAAAAGAATGAAGCCAGAATAAAACAAAACACCAGGAGGGAGGAGTGGTTAAGAAAAACATCAAAAACAGAAAAATGTGGCAAAAAATCTGTTTAGTTCACCTTTTTAAGCTCAGAGTGTGCAGAACTGGAATTTCAAGGTCAACTTCTGATGTGGAAAACAACTCAATCAGCCTTTCTTTAATTTCTTACTAATTATAATTTTTTTCTTTTGCATATTAATAAAAATGTCTAATTATTTAACAAAATGAAAATTATAATTGTAGAACCATTTTAAAGAATCGAACACCTATCCATCACGAATCAGTTCTGTTTAAATGTGAAATTATCAGTAGAGATGCACTTATTTTAGCGCTGAAGGCTGATACCGACTTCCTGATCCGACTCATTTATTTCACACAACTACAAGTAACCAAAACCATGTTTTAATATATGAGTGACTTGACAATTACAAATGTGGAAGATATATTATTGTTAACATGATTTAATGCTTTAGCAAGATTCTATGAGCCAGAAAGTGTCAAAAACATTTTATGGCATTTTGGAAATGATGTGTTCAAAGCCTCATCCACTAGTTCGGTGCTTAATTGTGAAGAATAGCAGAAGCAGGTATCGGTGATCAAACTCGGCCGCCATTTAGCATGATTTGGTCAGTTAGTTGTGGTGATTAAATATATCATTTGTTTTTTGTAGTATGTCAACACATCACTGCAAAACAGCAAAAAAATATTAAATTATCTGGAAGATGGTTACGGTCCCTGAACTCACCATTGCCAAAAATCAGAAGAAACATCTGTTTTTACATAAAGAACCGGTAACTTTTGAGCTTAATCAGAAATTTTAAAAATAAACAAATAAAAGGTTTAAGTATAGATATTTAGATTTAGAGGTATGTGGAGTATGAATGGCAGCCTTTGGTTAAATTTGGGCACAGCAGTCAGTGTGTCAAAACAAACGAGTCTACTGTCAGCGACATACCCGTCCCCCGGTCATACGTTTCGTGGATGTTGCCAGTTACGGATTAGCGCCAGAAGATTCTAGAAGATGAGCGAAGACGAGTCACACAGTAAGTTAAACACATTTCACTGTAATATCCAGTTGTTGATAAACGCTAATTAAATGTTAGCATTGTTAGCTCAATGCTAGTCTCCAGTCTTCTTCACCTGATATTAAAGTAAAATCAAAGATGCTGTGGGCTTCTTAAAGAGCAAGCCACCTCCTACCAGAGTATAACTCTGCTTCCTGTTTGAAAAATGCAACAAATGCCATGCCTAGCAGACCGAGAGGGCGGAGCCTCTAACAAACAAACACACACACACACACAGAGTGTGTCCGAATCCACGGGAAGGATGCTTGTAAGAGTGCATTTTGGGGTTGATGACGTCACAGCGCAGCGACGAGTACTGTCCGAATTCCAAGAATACTCATTCTCGCGTCCTCGCTCCACCCACATTTCGAGGACAGGTATGTTGTATCCTCACAGAACAAGGCTATCCCAGCATGCTTTGCACGCCGGCTGTGGATTTTCAACAGGAAGAGAAAATGGGGAGAGCTACGAAGTTTTAAACGTAAGTTTGTTAAGAGCTAGCCGTAGAAACCCAAAAAGCTTAAAGCGGTTCAGTTTACAGACATTTTTTTGTTTGTATATTTGTTTTTTAAATGACATTTTACGCAGAAATCAGCCAGAACGAGTTTGTTTCGCAGGTCCCAGTTATTGCCGTGTGTGTGTGTGTGTGTGTGTGTGTAGCGAATTAAACTTGTCATTTGTTTTAAGGACAACAGAGCAAAGAAGCATTTTTATTGAGCTTAGAGGTGAAGAGTGAAGCTGTTTACACACAACCACAGAAGTTCTTCTGTGTTCTGCTGTGAAAAGTAGTTTTACATTCAGGGATTTACACAACTGAAACGTTTTAATTAAGTAAAAATTAATTTTTATCTTCTCACGTGGATGAATGTAAAAATGTGTTTATTGCCTTTTTGTCACCTGTGATCTGATTTTCTCTGTAGGACTGCAGGTGTCCAGGGTCAGGAGAGGCTTTACCTGGTGGTCATCCTGGGAGAGAGGCCTTCTACTGTCATCATGTTAATGTTAATTAGCTGTTTGATATTTGAACACATTTAATAAAACAAATACTAACTGATAACTCTTTCTGGTTATTGATTTTATCACCAGTTTTATTATTAAATATGTTTTTGAACATGTTACATGAACAGAAAATGAAAAGATGGTAAGGAGACAAGATTATAATACATTACAATTATTTACAGATCAAAACCAGTATGGACCAGTTATGTACAGTTAAAGCAGGATGAACCTGAGTGACTCTTCCTGGATCATTTATTTAAACTGAGTGAGCAGGAAGTATTTAACAGTGCAGCTGGATCTGCAGGAGGATCCAGACTTGGATGGAGGGCTGGAGCAGACCCGTGGCTGGACGTTTCTGGCCAGAGGAACATCATACAGGACGGTCTGCAGAGAGAGCTTTGGGACGCTTCCTCTCACTGTCCACTCCATCCTCCATCTACAGGGCCTGCTGGGCTGGCTCAGATGATGGCTGTTGCATCTCTAAGATGTATTCAGAAATATGAAATGAGGAGATGGTTTATGGATCCACTGGTATAACATATGTGACTCTTCAGCAAATAAAACCACAGTGTTGATTTTAATGGAGGTTCTACATAAATGACTTGCCTATTAACAATAGTGGTGGTTTGCTGGTACCTCCTGCAGGACAGAGCACCACTGACCTCCTCCACACACATCTTCCTCAGGCTCATCCTGCAGACCCACAACTTCACCAGCACAGAGGCAGATGTGCAGAATAGTGCATGCTGACCTGTAATAGATTAAATAAGAGTTTGTTTTTTATTGAAAAACGTAAAACAAAACAACCTGCAGTACACTGGTTCTGTTCAGTTTAAAGAAAAGCAGCAGGGAATAGTTAAATAAAAACTACAGAGAATTTACATTTATAAGACAGATCTAATCATTATTAGGCTTAAGTTGAATAAACACATGCACATTGAAAATACTTCAATGCTATTTTATTAATAAGCCTGTTTTTAAAAGCATTTACCCCCATTTGATGCTAAATAAGAAGTTCTAAGGTCCAATTTACATTAGAAAACATCCTACTGCATTCAACATTTATAATGCATTTGGTTTATATTAATTACCTACATGATAATACTCTGTAGTAATGTGTTGTGTACGTTTAACAAGTTCATTATGTAGCTTAAAACATACATGAAACCATCTAACGTCAACATGTAAGTCCTGAAAGCTTCTAGAATAAACAAAGTTACTTTACCTGAAAACGGTTGTGAACAAACGCTGCTGGTGGACGGGAAGCTGCTCTAGCTCCTTAATATTCCTGCTCGAATTTCGCTTGCTTTACCATTTTTCCTTTACATGTAGCTGCCGCCACGGTTGTGATGGTACTTACGGGCCACCGTAGAAGTGAAGGCTATCCTGTCCGAATTCAGAGCCGCTGGGTTCCGGTCTTAGCGGTCTCGCAAGGAACCGACCTTGCTAGACCGGCGAGGACCCATACTCGTAAACATCCTACCCGTGGATTCGGACACACCCACAGGCTCTCAATGACATTGTGACATCATATGGTACCAGCTAATGTTCTAGAGTACCTCTTAGCCCAGGGGCGTCAAACTCAAATTCACACTGGGGCTGAAATGAAACTCTGGGACGGAGTCGAGGGCCAAACTTAATATTTTTTGAAAAAGTGACGGCAAATATGCACATTTTCTTTATCAACATATATGCAATTTTGAACCTTTTAATTTGGAAACAAACTTACTTTTGCATTAACACTGAATGTGGAATAACCAAATTACACACAAGCAAGTCAGTTTTAAATAAAAACACATCAGTGGTATTCATTACTTAATGAGCATTTTTAAAATCTATACAGGATTTATGTTTTCTTGTTGTTTATTCATTTTTCTTATTTTTTATTCTTCCTTTTTTCTCCTGTAATAAGTGTCATCGCTGCTGTGACGTCTAGCTTTCCCCACTGAGGAACAATAAAGGGATTTTCTATTCTATTCATCTATCTGCAGCCTTTCCAGTTCGTGTTTTACTGTAGGTTAAATCTTTTCTCACGGGCCAACAACAAAATAAAAATATAATTTTATCTTAAATGAAAATGGAATATCTCACCCGTTAACTTTCATGTTTTGGAGCAGAAAATGAGCAGAAAACCTAAATATTTAAAGCTCAGTTTGCTCCACTGGTTTACTGTGATGCTCACCTGTTCCAGCCAGATACCTGCATCATGGGGTTGATCTGAGCTGAGGAGGAGACTCCTGTTGTTTTGTTCATCTTCATCATAATAATGACAACATTAGATGACAACAGGTGCTCACATAGGTTTGTGCTGATGAACATGTCTGAGCAGCTTGACCACGTTGTTGTGTGTCGGGGAGGAAACACAACAACAGCAACAACAGAGCCGTGCTGGTTTGAGCGTGTCGCTGCTCGCTGGAGTTATATCAGCTCTGTCTGGACATTAGTTGGAAAACTTTCTCTTTCAGTCATGAACACATTACTGAGCGGTTAAAACCTCCGTTTCTGGGCTTCAACGTCGGAAAATAGCTGAGTGAACTCTGCGTTGAGTGAGAGGAGTGTTTAGTTTGTCTGAGACAGCGGAGCTGCAGACACTGGCAGCAGACGCTGGAAAAAACACAAAGGAGGGGCGCTTCGGCTCCGCGCTAATGCCGCAAAGCATCATGGGAGTTGTAGTCTTTGCGGTAAAATCAGCCAGTGGGTCAGTTTTAATATATTTTTGATATTTATCTCGCGGGCCACATAAAAATGCTCCGCTGGCCGCATCTGGCCCACGGGCCTTGTGTCTGACACATGTGTCCTAGCCAATAGCGATGGCAGATTTAAATTCAAATGAAGTGCAGAGTATTTATCTGACAACGGCACAACACTGACAGTTTTAGGCAGAAAATTTAAAATTTAAACTAAAATACACTTAAGTGCAAAACTATTGCCTACACGTGTCTGCAGCACGATTAGACATGCATTTATATAGTTTATCAGAAAAAAGCAGTTGATTTGGGGGTGACTTGCTCTTTAAGGGTACAACAACAACTGGGCCGCTCCTGTTACTGGCTAACACACCATTCACAACCCTGATGCCTTTTTCTGGATGGTGTCGAAATACACCAAATACATGCTGCCGGCTCAGCAGCGTTTACCAGCGTACACTTGGCAACCCTTCGGCTTACAGATCGTAAACAAAGACTACATCCCTCTTTGACTTTTTTGAAAGGAAAGGGATCTGAGATGGGTAACCAGCCAACAAAATGTACAGCAATTAGCTTTAATTTGTGGCAAATGCTTTGATCGTTGAGCTTTGCATTAGATCAAAGAGCTTTTGTATTTATACAGAAACTAGAACCACGCTGGATATGTTTGTTTTTTTTATCTCCAGGTGTGTTTTTGGTACAAAGGTGCATTCATGTTTCTGGTTCAGCTGAATGCTGATTTAATCTGAAGCTTGCATATCTCACCTTCAAACAAAGTATTCATTAGCATGAAAAACTGCAAACATCCCAGTGAGAGGATCCTTTTACCTGCTAAAAACATCCCCACGGATTACTGTGGCTGAGGTCATGCAAGTGAAACACACCTCAGGTAAAGACTGTTCTTTAAGGATGCTAATGGGACTTCTTCCCGCTCCGCAAGTGCAAAACGGCTGTGGATGGGAAAGGGGAAAAGTGACATCTGGGAAAAGTCCCAGATGAAAAGTCAGAGCTATAGGAAAAAAGCTCCCAGACAACCAGAGCTGTAATTCTAACAGCAGCTCAGGTGAAATAATCATCTCTGCTTTCTGGAAAACAACTATTTGTTCCAACGTTTCCTTGCTTATCAGAGGAATTCATCGACATTCTTCCCAAACAGATCCCGTCTTTGTTCTGGGCTGAAAGCTGAAGAAAGAAACTTAATGTGAGGTTTTATTTGGAAAAAGCAATAAAGTGGGATCGGAGGCTCTCCCGCTCCTCCGTTGTGTTCCTGTCGGGGATATCAACAGTGTCTGTATATATGAAACAGCTGGAAAAGGGGGAAAAAAGCTTGAACTCGGCTGCACTTTTCCTGCTTTCATCACTACACTCAGGATCTGATTGCATCATCCAGCTGAGACCAGAACCACAGAACCCACACTTGCCTCCCAAGTGGGGTGGATTTGGCGTGGTTGTGAAGGATGCAGAGTTACCTGGATGAGACACTTGCTGACGTCGCTGGCACAGAGGGCTTTGTTGCACCCAGAGGTCAGAGACAGCCCTGACAGGAGGAAGAGGAGAGCTGCTGTGACGGGGAGGATCAGCTGACCAGGCCTCATCCTGACGGGTCACCACCTTCCAACTGGAAAAGAGGAATAAATCTCAGAGGGAGAGTGACAGGAGGTGCAGTTACAAACACTCACCTGTTTGGCTTATTTCTAATCCAAAGTACTCAAAATGTATTAAATCTAATTGCAAACATCATGGAAATCACAGTTCTGTCATGCAAAGTTAACATTCTAAAAAGGCCTGCAGTCAGATTTCATTCAAAACATCTGGCAACATCAGCCCCCTTCACCCATTTTCTACCGGTTTCATCAAACTCTGCTCCTCTCTTCTGCCTCCCTGCTTCACATGAGGGAGAGGAAACATGTGAGGAACATTAGCTGCCTCATTCCTCTGCGCGTTTCTTTAAGCCCTCGTCTCTCGTTCCTTTTTGCTCTCTCGCGCTTAGAGAAACAAACGCAGCGAGGAAACAAAGAGATGAGGTGTTGGAAAACTCACCACAGCGCGGTTTCACAGCCGTTCAGCGTCTCTGTTCTCCAAAGGACCGACTTGTGCTTTCTCTTTGAACTTCTCCAGGATGGGGTTCCTGCCACCGCTCAAGTGTCCACTGTGTCCACAGGGCGTCAGTCTCTCCGCAGCACAAAGCGACAGGCAGTCGGGCGCCTTAAAGGCACAAGCTCCATTTTTCCCAGCTCGGCTCTGTGGAGGAAAACACCGGTCCTCAGGTCTGAGGGAGCCTGACTCACCCAGGGGGAGGAAGGGGAAGGAGAGAGAGAGAGAGAGAGAGAGAGAGAGAGAGAGAGAGAGAGAGAGAGGGGGGGGGGGGGGGGCTTCTTGGAGCAAAAACTCAAAATACGCTGCAGATCTGCATAAAATCCGCTCCAGCACGTGAGCGTGGTTTTATTTGCCTCTTTTCCACCCCCTCCTCCCCCCTTGACCCCCGCCCATCAGCGGCTCTGTGGGTGAGCTCATAGGTGAGAAAGGCCGACTCGGAAGCTGTGAAGCTGATCGGACTCCCCGCTGAGGAGCGACCCTCCGCGCTCATTTGTAGCCATAGACTGTACATACGTTTGTAGCCGACACGGAGAGGCTCCGAGGGGCCAATTACAGCTCCGCAGGGGCTCCTCCTCCGGCCCGAGGGGAGGAAGAGGAGGCAAATTAGCATTTTAATCAGACTCAGGGGGAGGCAGGGGGAGACGGGCTAACAGTCAGTTTGGGTCGTTTTTCAAGGGGAATGCAGAAAAATACAAAACAAGTTTGTTTAAAAGAGCTGATTTAGTGATTAATTAGTTACAAATCAGTCTAAGTAAATCATTAAATTTATGAAATAAAACAAATTGGTTTAATGTGTAAAACGTGTAGGGAGACAGCTACGTTTAAATAAACTAATTTAAGGTTTGATTTTCTTCAGATACGCTTACTGTTTTTAATTGAACAACATATTACTGAGTATGTCATTTTATTTAAACATTTAAAAATAAAAATGACCTAATTGAGTACTTTTTAATTCTCACGTGTGCATTTTAAAAAATTGAGTTTAAATGTTTCTTTGAATCTTTTTAAGATGGAGAACTAAAATCAAGTTTCAATATTTTAGAAAATTTGTATTTATTGAAAAATGAATTCGTGACAAATATACTTAAATACAAGTCTACTTTAGAGATGCCTTAAAACATCTGGAATAATTATTACAATCCTAATGTAATAATTGTAGAATGTAGAAAAAGGAATGTCACAATAATTCCTAATATTTATCATCTTTACTATTTCATAATAAATTAATATTGTAACTATTTTCTCTTGTTTTCAGTGTTTTAATAATTAAAATAAGGACATTTAATGGAGCTTTGCGCTTCTGTCACCAATAGCACCTCCTACTGGTGGAGGAGACACATTCAAGTCAAAATGAAGAACTCACACGAACCAAAATGTAATTTCACAACAAATAAAATTTATTCAATTATATACAAGTCATGTAACAAGTAAATATTAAAATAGACATTTTTTTAGAACTATCGTTCAAAAGGCATTATGTTGAAAAAATAGGATTTGTTGTGATCTCACATTGAAACTGTAAAAGTTTTTTTCTGGTTTCTTCTGGAAGCAACAACAGACTTTAATGTGTGCGAGACTCAGTGAAGAACACACGAAGGGTGAGGTCGCAAAGGAGACAATGCTGGGGAGGAAAAGAAATAAAATAGAAGCTGGAACACGTCAGAAAACCTCACAGTTAAGTCCACAATTCAGGTTTTAAGGAAAAAAGTACAAACATCGCAACGCATGCACAGCATTTAATTGCCAAAGTCAGAAACACCAGCCAGCTGCGGTGTGGAGCTCCAGATGAGGAAGGAAGAAACGGTTTTCAAAAAAAGAAGAGAACACAACAACAACCAGAACATCACGAACGAAGAGGACACTCAATATAAAAAACAACTTTGGTCCATTAAAACAGACAATAAGTTTACAATCAAAATATCTATGAATTTTGTTTTTTTTACAAGTTTGAAACAATAATTACATGACTATTTACAAATGCACATTGTTTTATGTATAAAATAAGTTAAAAATTAAGAGCACAGTCTGTACACAATATATGAACAGTCACTGAAAACAGTTTAAATCTTTCCGCTGTGTGACCCTGGCGTGATCTCCGTCCGCCCCCCCGTTGTCCTCCTATCCCCAAGAGCTCGGGAGTGAACGTCGTCTCTTTCTAAATAAGTGCTCCTTTGAGTAAGCGCCACATTCTAAGTGCTTTTTTCCTGTTTCTGGGCGAGCCGTGTCGGCCCCACAGCTCATATCGGGGTGAGGTCAAAGTCGTCATTGACCTCCACGAGCGGGATGTAGAACTCGGGGATCTCGAAGATGCTGGTGGACTTGTAGGTGGCCGGGTCCAGCTCCTGCAGCTTGAGCTGCCACTCCAGACGCTGCACTGCGTTCAGAGCAGCTGCCTCGTGTTGCTGCCTCATCAGGAGACACGTCTGGGGGGGAAAAACGCGGGCTGTTAACGCCATTCAGCTAAAAATGGTTTCTTAGCCATTTGTGCCTTGACTACAATTATGAACCTAAAAAAGAATTGGTGAAAACAACGTGGGATGGAGAGAAAAACTAAAACAAAACGATCAAGAGGATCCAAAAATCAGACACGATTCGGCGCGATCGCCTCAACCTCGACTTAAATGTCAGCAAAATGGGGAGAAAAAAAAACTGCTCAAAACGTCAGATCCTTATTTGAGAAACAAAACTTACCTTCAGTTTGTCGAACTTGTCGTCGACGTCCTGTAACCAGGACATGAACTGCCGGGCGTTGAATCGGTCTCTCACGGACGTTTTACCATCATCGTTCTAGAAAACAAAATGCAAACGTTTAGATCATCTAAAGCTCACCGGCGTGTAGGAAACCTCCGTCTCCTAGCTTCGTGTTCCTAACCTGGACATCTTGAGGCATGTTGTAGACTTCTGCGTCCAACAGGACAGTACAGGCACTGAAAGGTAGTGTCTGATTGGCTAGTGTTCTCGCTGCCCGGTAATGGACTCGTAGGACCTCCTGCTCGTTTGAAACAATCAGCTTTTCCTGGAAGAAGAACAGAAGTTCGGTCAGGAACGTGAGTCCGAACTTCCTGCAGGCGTGCGTTAAGAGTCTAAATCCACTTCGTACCCTCTCGATGCTGTGCTGCAGTCGGAGTTTCATCCGGACCACCTCTTGTTGTTTGAACATCTCTTTCAGCGGCTCAGGTAACGACGGTGGAGGAGTTATCTGAAAATCAAAACACAACGGTTGCGTTTCCATCAAAAAAGATGAGAAACTAGACTTGGTGGATTCTAGAAACTGGACAGAAGCGACTCACAGTTGGGATGCAGAGTTTGCTGAGTGGATTCCCGTCTAGGAGGTAGGATCCGTTAAAGGTCACGTATTCGTCATAATACTGTGGTGGTTGGGGCGTGACGTTGCACAACACTTTGCGCTTCTCCTCGATCTTCTTCCGTATGTGCAGGAACTCGTAGTATGGGTTGGCTCTCTCCGTCTGGTACGGCTCGATCTCCTCCAGCTTCACAGAGTCCACGATGGCAGCCAGGGACTGCTGGCACTTCTCCTTCTCCTGCTGGGAGGTGGAGCACAGCTGAGACCCCGACAGCTTGGGCATCTTTCTCTTGCGCGGATGCGGCACATGGATGTCCAACTCCTCGTTTGAGGAGCAAATCTTGAGCTGCACCCCCGAGGAATCAGACTCCCGGTCTCCGGATTGTGGAGAGGAGCTCCCCGAGGTGCTGCTGCTGTCCGTCTGAGCTGCTGGCTGGACACTGCTTTGACTCAGCTCATCTGGAGCAATCGATGATTCCAGTTGCTCCTCAGAGGGAGTGACCTCCATCGGCTCAGGATGGACCTCGGCTAGAGATTCAGACGGACCTTCTGTGCTCAGGCTGCCTTCGAGGGAAGACATCTCCATTCTGTTCTCCGAGAGCTGCGGGACATCGGCCGTCTCCTCGGATGGATGTTCAGGACTCTCAGAGGACATGTTGTCCTCCATGTGGGTGTCGGGATGGGAGCTAGTGTCGTCACTGGAAGGCCAAGATTTCTTATCGTCTGGATTATTCACCATCGTGTCCTCTTGAGAAGCTTTGGACTCTTGGTGTGGACCCGGTGAGGACACCTCTGCAGAAGAGATGGGAATCTGCAAACTGGTTGACGGAACTGGACTTGCCGCCCATTCTGCTCTTACGTTTTCTGAACTTGCCTCGATGTTTTCTTGTTCCGGACTGTCAGGGTTCTCCACAGGTTTCTCCCCACAGTCATAACCCGGTAGGTTCTCTGACTGGGTTTCTGACTGGGTCTGCTGCTGGTTCTCTGTACTGGGATCTGATGGTGGTTCTCTCTGCTGGACGGGTTCAGCGGCTGGAGAAGCTGTGGACATGACAGGTTGATCCCACTCTTTGTGATCTTCTTCCTGCGAGATGTCCATCAAACATGGGACGTCTTTCACAGCAGCTGGCTCGGAGACGGGAAAGTTCTGCTCCACTGACCCGATCTGAGCGGCACCACCCTCTGGACCTTTCACGTGTTTAACTGGAAGATCTCTGATTAACAGCTGAGTGTTTAGGCATCCAGATGTGGTTTTCTCTCTCTCTGTGACTGAATCCGAGACTGAATCAGAAGCTGGTGGACTACCGGGGCTCTGCTCAGGTTCTGAGGTCTCCTTCATTCTCGGTGCCTCTTCTGTGACTGAAAACAGGCAGGACCTGGACGGATGTTCAGCACCTTCAGCTGATGAGTTGGCGTCCTCGTCCAGGATGGCCCTGAGGTACGGAGATTCGTGTTTGACCGACAGCGGCATTCGGTTATTTTGGAGAACATCTGGAAGACTGTTCGAGTCCTTTTCGTGGGCAGATGGTGACCTGGCAGCTTGGATGACGAGGGAAGACTGGAGAAAAGCTTGCTGGGAATCTGAAGCCTCCAGGTTCACGTCCAAATCGTATTCAGTGTTTCTGGGCGTTAATGTCGAGGCCGGGCAGGAATCCTCAGAAATGGCCACGGAGACCAGAGACACGGACCTGGACATGAGGCCCCCGCGCTCGCTCTCGGGGCGAGGCGACCTGCTCAGACAGTTTTCCACAGCTGACATGACCTTTGCGCCGATGGCAGGCAGACTCCTCCCGTCCAGAGACACCGTTCTGGAGCCAGTGCTGTCTTTCAGGGATTTATCTCTGCTGTGGACGTCTGAAGCTTCAGAACTCTTTGAGCGCGCCAGCTCTTTACTCAGACACGGTTCTGGTTTGGTTCTGTCTTTAGGTTTGGACTTCCCTGGATCTGCCAGTGGCCTCTGTTTGAGTCTTTCCCGTTCTTTCTGTTTAATCTTCTCCAAATGCTTCCGATGCCACAGCTCAATCTCTTGGTCTTTCATGCTGAGCATTCGCTCAAAGCTGGTCTGCATCAGGTCATCGTTCACGAGTCGTTTCTCTTTGGGTTTAGAGTCTCGTGGAGCTGCGGGGGCTTTAGATTTGGTCCGGTCCGGGTCGCCCTCAATGGGCTTGGCTTTACTGATTTTGACCTGTTGGGAGCGATCTTTATGCCGGTCTTTATCCTTGTGTCTGTCGGGGTCTCTGTCCCTGTCTCGTCGGTCCTTCTCAGGCGTCCTCACAGCCTCCTCCTTGGACTTCAGAGATAAGACCTTACTGCTCTCAGACAGATGGCTCTTCTTATCTTCTAGCAGTAATTTCAGATTGGAGCTTGAAGAAAGACTTCCGTCTTTTATCTTATCTCTCTTTTTCCTGTCACAGTCCTTTTCTTTTAAGCGATCAGTCTTGCTGTGATCCGCAGACTTCTCCAGAGGTTTCCCTTTCCTATCAGCGGTTGGACGATCTCTGTCTTTGTAATCTCCAACGCCGTATTCCCGCTCCCTTTCAGACCGTTTGTCAAACTTATCTTTATTTTTCCTGCCGTCTTCGTGCTTTTTTGTGGCAGATAAAGATTTGAGCTTTTCATTCTCTCTGTAGCTTTTATCTCCGGGTGAAAGGGAAGAAGCAGCTGTTCTCTCTTTTTCCTTCCAACGGTCCGCTGAATTCTGTGGTTCGGCTTTGTCGGAGTGTTCCAGTTTAATCTTTTTTTCCTTGTCGAGATGTCTTTTCTCCATTTTATCAGAATCCTTTTCTTTTCCTGGGAGCCTCTTGTCAAACTTGTCACGTGAGCTTTTGTCTGAGGCCTCCAGCTGTTCCTGATCAGCTGAGATCCCGCTCACAGGTTTCTCCTCCGTCTCCTCTTTCACGCTGCTGTTCTGCAGTGATTCCTCTGGAATACGCCCCGAGCAGTGACAGTCCACCTTTTCGTCACGCTCATTCAGCTTTGAATCCTTTACCTTCTCTTCTTTACCGACGACCTCCTTTCGCTCTTTTTTCATGCCCTTTTCTTTTTCTCGCTCCTCTCTCTGCCTCTTTTCCTTGCTGCCGGAGTGCTTCTCCTTTGAGTTCCTCTCATCTTTGACAGGAGAGGAATCCGCTGCCTTCTGAAGCAGGCTGACCTCTTCACCTTCTCTTTTCACTCCCAGAGGTTCATCTGCCTCATCACTTTTGAAAAAATTTTCTTTCCAGAACTCTCTGTCGAACTCCAAATTCCTGTGGCCATCTTTCCTGGCCTCCTTTTGCCTGTGCCGGCTCCGCTCTGCCTCATACTCCCTCCTGTGTTTATCTTTCTCCTTGTGTTTAAGTTTATGCTTCTTCACTACTTTTCCGTCTAAATCGGTCTTCCGTAAGGCACCCTCGCTGCTGTCTAAGCTGTTCCCTATGCTGCCCTCTTTGTACGGACTTGAACGTCCGTCGTCTCCGTCCACACCGGAGTCTTTCTGCTGATGTTTGCTCTTCTCTCTGTGCTTAAAGCCCTTGGTGCTGGAGCTTTCCATGCTGTAATCAGCATCTGAGTAGTGGTTGTACTTGTCCACCGGGCATGAGGTGTCGCTGATGGAGATCTTGGTATTTTCCTGTTTGAGCGGACACTGTTTATCCGACAAGCTGTGGTTCAGTTTGGGAGCTTTGATGGACGACAAGTGAAAAAGGTGCACAGATGAGTCGTCTTTTGGACTGAAGGACATCTTAAAGGAGTCCTCCTCTCGACCTATTTCAGCGTTTTCTGACACGGCAGCGAGAGTGAGAACTAAAGTCTTACTGTTCTCTTTCCCGTCCTCCTGGTTCTCCTTGTTCTTGTTCTGTATTTTGCTCTTCCTCTTCACCTTGCCCTTTTGCTCAGCTCCATCCTTCTTTGACCTCATTTCAGGCTTGTGGTTCTCAGAGTTCTGCGAGCAGGTGGGCGAGTTCCTTTTCTCCGACACGCTCTCCATTTCATCGCTGGACGTGTCCGAACTGCAGTGGTGATAAGACGCTTTCTGCTTTTTGGACTTTAAGGAAGAGTCGCCCTTGTTTTGCTTCCCCGTCATATGATTTGTGTCTTTGTCCTCCTTTTCCCGCTGCCGTAGCTCCCTCCTGGGGATGTGTCTGTCATTCAGGGCTTTACTCAGATCCTGCTCCTCTTCCTCGTCCTTAAACTCGTACTCGTCCAGACTGTGTACGGATGACGAGGACTTTGTGGCTGCTTTGCCATCAGAGTCTTTTTCAGTATCTGTGTCCTCCGTGTTGTCGTCGACACTGGATGGATTTACAGATGGGGGGTCTTCGGAATCTGTGGGAAAATAAAATAATTTTTAACTCAGAAGTTTTCATAGATTATTAATAAATGTTTACAGAGGAGGGACGTTTGCACATTAATAAAACCATTAAATGGTCACACACACCACGGGGATTATGACGACAGCTTTAAGGTTTGTTGCTTTTATGTTGAGTGATTTTAAAATAATGGCTCGTATTTATTTTCTGAGAGAGTGACAGGTGAATCCTGCAGTGACTCCTACCCACCTGAAGAGCTCTCATCTTGGTCTGAAAGTGGCACCTCTCCCTTGAGAAGCTGTTCCAGCTCCTGAGAATCCGCCACGTCCACCGGCCGTTCGCCACGCTTGTTGGCTTGGAAGGCGTTACCGCCGTGGCAAAGCAGAAGTTTCACAATCTGCCGATTAAAAAAAAACAAACAAACAAGATAACAGAAATAATCACAAAAATGATGCAGTGAATTTATTTTAAAAGTTGAGGATTAAAGCTCGTGTTTAAAGGCTAACATTAGAAAACTACATTTACTTTGTGTTTAACAGAAGTTTAGACTAGTAAAACTAAACCACAGGCTTTATTTTACACTAATATTATTATCTGTGTTTAGACCGTCAAACACATTCTTTGTCAGAGCATTTGCTGGGGACTAATTCCCGTCTTACGTCTTTGTGTCCACTGCTGGAAGCGTCATGAAGCGGCGTGTCATCGTCCAGGCCCTGCGTGTTCACCTCGGCACCTGCTGCTATCAAAACCTTTGCTACGTCGTAGTAACCCAGATTACAGGCTTCGTGGAGAGGAGTCCAACCTGGAGAGAACAGGTGAAATAGAGCGTTCAGAGTTCATTCAGCCTTTTTCTTTACTTTCCTCAGAAACAACATCTACACAGGAGTTACTAAAGTGTGGACCAGCTGATCTTCACAAAGATGTCACAGCTCATGTCATTAGCAGCCATGCTGTCTTGATGAAAGCTGTTACTCAATTATCTCCTGCAGGATTGTACCTGCAAAGTCTTTGACGTTGACATCAGCTCCCAGGCTAATGAGCTCCTTAACTTGCTTGGCATCTCCTCGGATCGCTGCCATGTGAAGGGGGGTCTCCCCTCGCTCGTTCCTCTTGTTGACTTTATCCTTCTGTCGAGTCGAGGCGTTGCTGGGGACCTTCTTCTGCACAGGGGTGGTCTGCGAGGGGTGGCTGGGTGTGGAGTCTGGACACAGGAGGCAACGGACTAAACTGGTGATTTGAGCAAATACTATGCCCACTGGCCACTTAATTAGGTACACCTGTTAAAATTCTTGATAACAAATATATAATCAGCTAAAAATGAGTCATTTTAAAACATACTGATATCGGTTTCATAAGTAAAACTGGGCCGATAACAACCAATGTTATTTCTATTTTGTTCCTGTTTGGGTGTTTCAGGAGGGGGAGGGGTTGCCGTGTGACAGAGAGTCAGGGTCAAGTTTGTCTGTAGAGAACATTTAACAACAGCTGAGTTGACCTAAGTGCTTCACAGACAAAAATCTAGTTTAAAACCAAGAAAAATAAAGACAATAGAAGGAATAAATACAGAAAAACTGACTATGAAGCTAAAATAGTCCTAAGATACACCAAACAAATGAATAACAGCCAATTAATTACAATTAAATAAACTACAACTTTAAGTTTCACTAAACACTTTGTCAAATAAATAAGTCTTCAGTGATAATAGGGATAAGGAACAGTGTGGTAAGATCTACACGGAGTTGAAAGTGTAGAGATAAACATATGAATTCAGTAAATATCAGTTATCGGTCATAACTGCAGCATCAGAGATCGATTGCGGGGGTGGGGGTGGTGATTACGTAGGCGTAGGGATGGGTACCTTTGACATTTGAATCGATCCGGTACTAATTCCCGGTACCTATGAATCGATACCGGTACTTAACGGTACCAATTTTCGATACTTTTGAGTGTTTAATATTTTAATTCTCTTTTATAATTAGATATACATTTTTTTCAATTTATAACCATATTTGATAAATATCACAATAAATAACATATAACTGTTTGTATTTTAACATTGTCCTTGTAGTTTTAGATGCTGATAATTAAACTGAAGCAAACATCTTTACTGTGAACTAAATTTACTGTGTATCTTCATTCCTTTTACCGTCCTTTTTCATTTGATTTTTCCTACTGGAAAGTTAGAATTTCTGCGGAGAAAGCGAACGCACCATTAGATGACAACAATGGTGACAATGGAAGCTAACATATCAAGCTAACGTTATCTTAAACAGTTTATTTAACTGCTGGAGCAGATTAAAACGATGATGCCTCACAATTAAATCGTTGTCACTGGTTTCATCTTCACCCAATCACCCGTCACATTTAGTAAAGTGAAGCCAAACTTTAGTGCGTGTTCGTGTTCTTCTAGTCGTAATTTCGGAGTTCCGAGGAGAAAGCGAACGCACCATTAGTGAAACGGAAGCTAACAAATCAAGCTAACGTTATCTTAAACATTTTATTTACCTACCAGAGCAGATTAAGATGAGGATGTCTCACTTAGATCGTTGTCTGTCGCTGGTTTCATCATCACCCAGTTACCCATCACATTTAGTGAAGTGGACCCAAGCTTTAGCTTTCGTTCTTTCTACCCATGCTGCTCTGTTCACAACTCGCTCGCAGCGACCGATGACTTAACGCTCTTGCGCATGTGCAGCTGTCTAGGCAAGTTCTCGTTGTGAAGGATGGGTACCGAAACGAGGCACCGTTTCAAATGAAGTGAATCGGTGCTCGGTCGGTACTGTGGAATTCGGTCGGTACCTTAAAAATGACCAAATTCGGTACCCATCCCTACAAGCGGCAATTTTGTGTTCAAGTAAGACCTTACCAACGGATGCCCATTAGGGTCAAAAATCCCTCAGAGCACAACCTCCAGCAAAATGACATCACACCAGACTCCCTTTCCTCACTGGTAACAAGCGAAGAGGTAAATGTGTAAAACAACAACGTTCATGTATGGCAAAAGTTTTGTAACCGCTTGCTACAAGTCAGTAAATGTGTTTTGTCCTCACAGGCTCCCGTAGAAGGAAACATGGTGTCTAATATGGCTTCCCTTAGAGACTTAGGCCTGCTCTCGTGTATTTTTGACACAATTTTTATGGTTATATGTTACGAAACTGCTATTCATTTTCAACAACATTTTGATGGATGTTTCCAGATATTAATAGTAAAAAAATACACATCGTCTCTTTAAAACTAAACCTATTTAAAGAGAAAGCCAGTTTAGCTAAACAACAGTCTGGTGCACTATGGGGGATAAACAGTCCACATGTAAGAGCTGGCAGGAAAAGCAGCAGCATCCCATCCATGATAAAGAAGTTGAGTGTGTAAAAATGAATAAATAACCCTGCTGAAGCACCTGGTTATGGTCCAAGTTACCAAAATACAAAACAAAGTTTGAATTTGGCCACAATTATATTTCACACCTGAGAAGTTGTAACTAAATTCTTATGACAAAGGAAGACGTTAATCTTCACAAACCTGGACTGTTGGCCGTCATCTGCATAAGAAGAGCCATCTGTTTGCGCTCTGACAGCGGATACCCAAACAAAAGGTTTGATGCCTGAGACTTTTTGCCCCCAGCCTCCTTCTTCACCTTCTTCTTATCTGGTCCATCTTTATCTGCAACACAACCCAGAAGGAGCTTAAAAGCAGCCCAGATCATTGATCATTCTTTTTAAACAGCAACCAGACTGTTACAGTAACTATTTCCTCCACCTCTTGTATCTGTTGGGCACCCAGAAAAACAGATGACAAGCATGAGGTTAAAAAGAAAATAGACAGCATTCTCTTAAGCCGGTCAGACACAGAACCCCTTCCCCTGGTTGTTATGAAACACAGACATGCTGAGCTGTGATAGGGGAAGATGCAAGGCCAAAACACACACACGTGCATGTGTGCGCGTGTGTGTTTACAGCGGAGTAGCAGCGCGGCGAGACTCGATGAGGACATGGGGCAGAGGCTCGGCTCTGGCTGCAGCGGTTACCTGCGTATATCCTGCAGGGAGGCACTAATCTCTCTCCCCAGGTCTCACTCGATTGGCCTGGGTCTGAGTCATCTACAGTGCAAAGCAGAGAGGGTGGGGGGAGGAGGGGAGATCAAGGAGGAGGAAGTGGGAGGGTGGGACAGCACTGCATTAACGCTCACGCTCTCACACCCTCCTCCTTCCACATGTAGTCAAACACAGACAGGCACAGTCGCGCTCCGCGCCACAGATTATGAGTCACAGCAACACAGGAGGCAGGAGAAGGGCTCCAATCAGGTGGTCGGCGCCTCCTGCAGGACCGGACAAACACCGGGGACAACTGCTGCAAGGAAAACCGCCCTCAGAGCTAGTTTACCTCCATAACCTTCGCCACATCTAATTACGATTCAATGAAAGGTTTTCTACTCCTGAAGCAGGACCACACAATGAAAATCTCTGCTCTACAGAGATGAAGGAAACCCGTCAGACCTGCAGCTCTCTGTAAACACCAACCTTATTTATTATAATTATCGCACCACACAAACCTATTTTTGCTCTCAGATCTGATGTAAACACATATTTATGTTTCTAGAAGAGCGATGGGAGCAAAGTGGAGCTTGCACCAGTAGGAAGGTGGGATTAGGTGGCCACGGAGAGCGGGTCAGAAACGCATCTCAGTCTACTATCCCAGTCGTACCGGAGAACGTTTGAGGAAACTGAAAACAATCACACACCCATTAGAAGAAACAGTGCGTTTTATTTTATAACCAATAAACTAAACATGTAAGCTGCACCATAAAGCAGATGGACAGACTCGGAGCGAGACAGTATGTGTTTACAGAAACAAAAGGATGAATTAGACACAGAAACGATGCAACCGATGAGCTTTTAACAGTTGGGAGGGAACAATAAAGGCCCTTATTATGGAATAGGCGGGCTGCACGCGCCACAGCGCCACCTCAGTTTGTTTCATCACATCTGATCTGATGATGCATACAAATAAAGGAAAAGATAAATTATTACTTTACTACTTAAAGAATACTTTTTCAGGATTCCTGTACTAAATGTGCTTCATGCTACTAACGTCGGCAAGAACACAAAGTGAACGACTCCCATCACACAGAGACATCAATGTTCAATAAGAAACGGCTAAAAAATCTCGTTCTTTAGCTGCATGTGAGGAAAAACAGAACAGAACATGAGATCATTTTGACTAACGCTCATCTTGTTACCGCGACAACAACAAAAACATCCCACTCAGCGGTGATGTCCCAAACGGCTGAAATCTGCACTTCTGAACTCATCCGGCTCTAATTTTCACAGGAAGATCCAGTAAACAGCGGAAATATTACCAACATAAAACTTTAATATAAATGTCATTCCAGACGAAACAACAAAGTTCAGCAAAACACAAAAACTGCAAAAAATATAAAGTAAATAAAAAACATGAAGTTGCTTTCTCCAATTCAGCCTTTATTCTACTTTAATAAAAAATAATCGTTCTGTCTGAGATGTATCCAATAACCTTCCAAAGGCTGCCACAGATTACAGAAACACATCTGTCAGGTTGAGTCTGGACCCTGAAGGTCACTAACAACCCTTCATCGTCCACCAGGAGGCAGTGTGAGAACATGGCAGCGAGCCAGGAGGACTCACCGGTGTCCGAGTCCCGCTCTTCAGTCTGAGGCGGACTTGTAGTGAAGGAAAGCTTGCGCTTCATGGAAGATTTGGCTTTCCCTTCCTTCCCCAACAATTCACTCCGGTCCAACTTTGGAGTTTTGGTGAAGGGCGACAGCTTGTCTTTGCTCTGTCAGAGGACATAAATGAAAAATACAGTCAGGTAGGACAAACTTAGAAATCTGTGTATGTAAACAACACAGGCGTTAATGGATCACTCATTCACTAAAGCTGTCAACCGGTGCAAAGCGTTGAGACTGTGTCAAAGAGGAATCAAAGCCTGCAAAAACAGGACACTAATCTAAAGGTGCATATAATTTACATCACAGGAAGCAGAACACAGGTCTGACTGCATGACCGACTAACGCGTTGCCTCAGAAGCAAACGAGTGTGGAAGATGAGAAGCAACTCTTTTAATCCGGTTTCCTAATAGAAATAAAACGATGCAGGAGATGGGAGTTCATCTCCATGTGAAAATATCTGCTGCACTCGTGCAGACTTTAAAAAATGGTTTCTCCCAACTTCGAATGAATGGCATGCACACCAGTCACATTTTTTATATTTGCAGACCCGTCTTAGCAATACTAAAAAAATAAATAAAATAAAATAAAAAAAATCAACATTCTCACATTCTCAACGTTTTTAAATGAACATGATCTGGATTTTTCTCAGACTAATTTTTTTTACATCAACATGAAAGACCAATGAAGTAAAACACCTAAAAATCAAACAACACCCAAAGCAGTAATCCAGTAACATCCATATTATCCCCTTTCCCCCTTTTAGTATATTTTTTTAACGCTCTGATCTGCAGACAAAGCCTTTTCAGCGTCATTACTTTTATCGAGTTGCACTGTGGTGCAGTAAAATACATTTCTGGCAGAAGGAAAATGTCTGCAGCATGGTGCTTCTTTGATCTCAGTGAAGAACTCTGCCAGCTGCACAAAGCTGAAGTGCCTGGCGCTGTTGAAAGCAGATGAGCGCCTAGATGTGAAGTCCTTTAGCTTGAAAATAAAGATAGATTTCCTTTTAAAGTAAGAAAATAGAGAAAAGCTTACTGTTAGAATCTCACTTTCTAACACGTTGGTGCATAACTGCTAGGAGTGGCCGATGTCCATTTTAGCGTTAATTTACCAAGATCAGACCAGTGTAAGCGAAGGTTTTGTTGTGGAGTGAAGATTAAAGTTGGTATAGAGGTGTGTGTAAGGCTGCCAGCACCCAGCTGTTATTACTCCAGTGAGTGAGTTATGTCTGTAAACAAAAAAATCACTTTTAAATCAAAGAACACTTTATACAGATGATCAAAGGAATTTGTGTTTGTGTGCAAACGCATTCCCCAAAATGTTATTGTGTGTTAGTCGTCAGTCTGCATAAGACCTCTGGACGCTGGAAGGAAAAACAAAAAGGATGGGTAGATTTAGTAGCTTACAAGTAAAATCTGCTGTTTTTTCACATGGAAGAGTTAGCCAAAAAGAGGCTAACGCTAGCTGGTTTTCTGTCTGTTTGGGTCACAGCATCAAAACCTCCTCAGAAGTTGTTTTCCCGTATCATAAATGTTAATGCTGCTTTCACATTTGGGCATCTGTTCGGGTCCCGTCTTGGTAGGTTTTGTTCACACACACTTCTCAGGAAGACAAAAATCTCCGAGCACATGGGCAGGTCAAAAGATGCGGAGAGAAGTCCGTGGTGGCTCAAACGGGGGCATTGAGCAGACTGTCTCCGATATTGCATCCTTGTGCCGGGCAGCTCAATCCTCAGCAGCGCCATCTCTGTGTTTGTGTGTACTCCTCAGACAGAGGCGGCTTCATTCAAAGATGTTTCGTTACGTGCTGTGCCCCTTTTCAGCCACAAGATGGTCCCATAGGCCTTTGCCTCGCCTGTCTCCCGGTGCCCCAGCTGTTTGGAATCAGAAATCACTTGGCAGCTGTTAAAAGCTGCCTTCCTGCTCTAGGTCGAGGAGAAGGTCCAAGGGTAGAGTAGACTGGAAACAGTTTATTCTATTCTCTTCTCCTCGTTCGCTCTTTGGTAAAACTCGTCATAATTAGTCTTCGGTGCTCTCAGTTTTGGATTTGAAGCTGCGCCTGGCTCGCTTGAAGATGGAAGCGGAGGAAAGGACTCTCGAAAGGACCCTCCGTCATGAAATGGAGCTAAAAAGACTAGATACTGAGGATCGTCTTCGGGAAATCGCACTACAGATGAGGACGCTGGAGGCTGCCGCTGCTTCGAACCAGACGGCTGCCGGCCCTTCTTCGCCTTTGTCTCAGTCGCCGCATGAACTGTCCCGAGACACTATGTCTCCTCCGGCTACCGCATCGTTGCCGCCCGCCTTCGACGTCTCAAAGTGTGTTGCCCTGCTTCCGCCCTTCCGGGAGACTGGGGCGGATAGGTATTTTCCTGTTTTCCAGCGGATTGCGGTGACCCTCCAGTGGCCTCGTGAAGTGTGGTCGTTACTTTTGCAATGCAGGCTCACAGGTAAGGCCCTTCAGGTTATTTTGGCTCTGTCTCTAACGGACAGTTCTGATTATGAGTGTGTAAAAACCGCCGTCTTAAATGCATATGAACTCGTTCCTGAGGCGTATCGTCAGCGTTTTCGTTTTGAAAAATCTCGGCCCAACCGAACTTATGTTGAATATGCTCATGAGAAATCAGTCCTCTTCGAAAAATGGTGTTCCGCTTCAGGGGTAGACTCCTTAGCTGACCTCAAAGAGCTAATTCTGGTGGAGGAGTTTAAAAGACATGTACTTGAGAGGCTCGTTTTGTACCTAAACGAGCAAAAGGTCTCAACTCTTTCGGCTGCTGCACAGCTAGCAGATGAGTTCAAGCTAACTCATTGGTCTTGGGAGTCCAGAACTGACCCCGGTCGACGTAGGAGATCCTCTGACTCCTCCTCTGACCCTAGAGACCTTACTGAGTGTTTTTATTGCCACGAAAAAGGTAATTTCATTAGGGATTGTTTTAGTCTCCAGCGGAAAACCCGGAGGAGCGTGAAACCGCCTTCACCGAAGCCCGTAGCTGCTTGTGCTGTTGTCTCAAACAGGTTAGATAACTGTGAAACCCCTCACTCGAGTTTTAAGCCATTTTTGACTGCTGGAGTGGTGTCTCTGTTAGGAAGCCATATTGGCCAGGATGTAGTGATTTTAAGAGATACCGGAGCTGCTCAAACCCTGATGAAACGGAATGTGCTACCGTTTTCCGTAACCAGTCGAGCTGGTTCTTCTGTGTTGTTGCGGGATGTTGACTTGGGCTCTGTTCCAGCGGAGGTTCATTATATTCACCTCTCCTGCCCTTTGATTACTGGTGACCTAAAGGTAGCCATTTTAGAGAAGCTACCGATCCAGGGAGTAGACATGATTTTGGGAAACAACGCTGCTGGTGGATTAGTTTTGCCTCCTCCCGAGTCCATCTCTCGTCCAGAAACCTGTGCCGACTCAGATTTACCGCCTGTTTGTGTCATAACCCGTGCTCAGCGTAAGAACTCAGAAAAGTCCCTTGGTGGTTCAGTGTCCCCACTGCTAGCTGATGACGTCACCTGACCAGATTCGGCTGTAAAAATGCCTGATCTTGCCTCTAGAGGTCCTCGTGTGGTTTTGTCTGTTTCTCATAAATCGTTGGCTGATGTTCAGCAAACAAATCTACGTCTGACGTCCCGTTTTGCTCGAGGGAACCTTCTCGGTTGTGGCCCAACCTCTGAAAACCGTGTTGAGTCCTTGCATTCATTTATCAGAGGCCCCGGAGATGTCAAACCGTTTTGTGTCTCTGCTAATCCTCATTGGTTGTGCTCCCGTTCTAGTTGCTCCAAATCTCTCCCTACCTCTCCAGCTGGAAGTCTACGTCAGCCAAGAAGAGGCTGGAGCTGTCCTCATCCTGGAGGATGACACCGGACCTGGTCTTCCACTGTTCTGTTTCTCTGGGAAGTTCAACCATGCAGTTCTCACTCAGATGGACAGGAAAAATTTCTCAGAGCCTGAGAAAAAAAAAACAATGTATTGACGCCTATTTCTTTCAGGCTCGACCCTCTAGACTGGCCAGCGGCTGATGTGTTGGACCCTCCTGTTCCAGGAAGTCAACCTGGAGATTCGCCATAAGAAGGGCTCTGTCATCCTCATCATGACCGCTTCGTTACGTGGACTTAATTATGAGGCTCCCTTGTAGGGTTTTTTGTTTTTAGATGTCGGATCCTCCTATAAGGCTAGTGTTGTCTGTGAAAGCTGACATCTCAGGAACACTCCGCTGGGGATCAGCACAGCGTGATACTTAATCTGCCCGCCTTGAGAAGATCCAGGGGTAGTTAGTTTATAGGGCTGTAGCGACGCATCGATGACGTCGACGGCTCGATTCTAAAAATTTGTCGACGTCAGATCCGGAAGTCGACGCACCGCGCCCACTTGTTGCATCCCCAGGAGTTTGTAAATAGAGGAGGAATCTGCCTGTTTTTCCTCTAGTTCGCCCTCTTCTCCGCCTTCACTAACATCTCCGCCAAATACCGAAGACCCGGAACAATGTCCGTCCACTACTAGATTATTTTCCTGTTTTGCCCGCCTTCGTCTCCCGGCAACGGACAACAACTTCCGGGGTCAGATGCGCTGCTTCGTGTCTACCGCAGATGTAGAAAATCACCGGGAGCGTTTCTCCCTTCATTAAGGAGCTTCTTTCGGACATGAGGAGAGCTGTTTTGGTGGTAGCAGTCTCTCCTCCGTGCTGGTCTGTTTGCTGCTGGGTGTTTTTGGTTTATTTAAACGTGGTAACTTGAACTTAACGTTGGTAAAGCTACTGTTAGCATCTTCGCTAACAGCTTCTTGCGTTTGGATAAGCTGTTACGTTTTGGTTTAGAGTTCATCTTTTTTGTGGTGCAGATCTCCCTTTTATTACATTTAGAGTGTTGTGGGTTTTCGGTTTAGTTTAAAATATCACCTTGAGTTTGGTTTAACCACCCAGTTTAGAGTTTGGATCCCTACTTATTTGTACTTTGTTTTAATTCCCCACAGGCAGAATTAGTTTTATTATTCCCAACCTGTGGATGGAAAGATTTATGATTTTTGTTGTTGTAAATAAACCTGATCATCATTTTAACTTTTAAATCCCGTTATTGTCCCTTCCTTTTTGCACACGAGCCAAACTCCCCAGGAAGGGTCGTAACACCACTCCCCTCCCGCACATAAGTGACCAAAACAAAGCAGCATGGAGACACTCCATCTTCTACCACCTCTCAGGCAGCAGCCTGCACTCCCAAGTTCTACACGTCACCAGAACATAACCAACCGCAACACAATAAAAGCAGTGTTATACAAAATGGAAGGTCTGTAGTGTTTATTCTCTTACAGTAACAATTTATCAATTTTTTTGAGGAATTTATTTGAGATTTTCTGGTTTTTGTTAATTGTGCAATAGAAAAATAATCATTAGATTAATTTTCTAAATAGTCATTAGAATAGTCGACTATTCGATAAAATAATCGTCAGAATAATCGTTTTAAAAATAATCGTTTACCCCCAGCCCTATTAGTTTAGTTAGTGTTTTGTGTGTTTAGCTAGCGGGAGACCTCGTTCCTTTGAATAAATGTTGGCCCTTTTGAGACCCCCCATTTATTCTCTTAAGTGGGGGGGGGGGGGTGTTACGTGCTGTGCCCCTTTTCGGCCACAAGATGGCCCCTTAGGCCTTTGCCTCGCCTGTCTCCCGGTGCCCCAGCTGTTAGGAATCAGAAATCACTTGGCAGCTGTTAAAAGCTGCCTTCCTGCTCTAGGTTGAGGAGAAGGTCCAAGGGTAGACTGGAAACAGTTTATTCTATTCTCTTCTCCTCGTTCGCTCTTTGGTAAAACTCGTTATAATTAGTCTTCGGTGCTCTCAGTTTTGGATTTGGATTTAGGATTTGACAATTCGGCAATTTGACTTCGGACCACATTTGACTTAGGCTTTGGATTTCCCCTTTTGTGTAAATAGTATATTCTCGGTTGTTTACCCCCATCCCCTTCTGGGTTGGCGTTTTTGGTTTCTCCTTATTAAATATTGCTCCTTTGGTTTTGTATATAGTATTGCTTTTTAATTCTTTGTAAATATTCCATTCCTTTTGTAATAAATCCCTTGTTTTATAGCGACACAGCACTCTTGTTTATTATTAAATCCACACACCACTTTTATTACTCCCCTCCTCATCTCTCCTAGAGAGCCGGGGACGTAATATGTTTACTCCTCGTTATCCAGAATGATAATGAATCGCGCATGCAAAGCCCCAGCTGGAGTCTCCCCCGATGGTAGACGTGAATTTGGGCCGACCAATCAGTCAGTAGTGTGTGTATCTTGTCAGTTCAGCTCAAAGCAGACCGCCTTGGGATGTGGGCTGAAAAAACGACCGGTTTAACACAGAAATTAAACAAATAAATAAATAAAAACTGGCTACCCAAATGTGGACACTGTATAGCAGGCGTGTCCAATCCTGGTCCTGGAGGGCCGGTATCCAGCAGGTTTTGTGGTTTTTCTGCTCCAACAGGCTTGATTATGTGGTTGAAACACCTGTGCAGCAGCTCATCAGGCTCTGCAGAAGCATATTAATTAGCTGCTGATTGAAATCAGGTGTGTTGAAACAGAGTTCAAACTAAAACATGCAGGATACCAGCCCTCCGGGACCAGGATTCGACACCCCTGCTGTATAGCATACCTAGGTGGGACTGATGCGAGAGCGGCTTTAGATAATGATCTGTTTTTATTTTGCGCTTAAGAGTTGTTGGATGCTGGAAGCCTGCAACACACCTCTTCACCTCAGCTAACTAGAACTCGCCTCCTCCTGTCCCCTTCATGTCTCACGCTCATCACACACACACACACACACACACACACACACACACACACACACACACACACACACACACACACACACACACACACACACACACACACACACACACACACACACACACACACACACACACACACACACACACACACACAGAGGCTGTAGTGGATAAAACAGCCTCTCCATTATAAGCATTTTTGTAGAATGTAAAAACTAATTAAGTTAGGAAAAACCCAGATTTGTTGGATTACACCCATATTTTAACAATCCTACAACATAGACCCACATTAAGGAACAAGCTCCTTAGTTTGTTTGGAGCTACAGAACTTGGAAAGATTCATAAGCCTGTTTCAAAAAACAATGACGCCATTTTACTGCAAAGGTGAGCCAGCATCATGGAGCCTTTGGTCATTCATAAGTGGTCAGCCTGTGGTGGCAATGTAGTGTTTTCATGCGTTTTCCACAAAAGATAATGTTATGGTGGGATAAAGGAGTTTGAGAGAGAAGTTTAATAACATCAGAGATGCCACTGAAGACATTTGTGGATGCTGCAGCAGCAGCAGCTTGGCAGCGCTGGTTTGCCATCTCAGCTGATAGTTTACAAATGCAAAAACAACTTCCCATGCTGGCATATTTAAAATATTGTTGCCTGCCAATGCTTGCATTTACGCACCTTCTTCCCCGCCTGCTTATCCACCATGGCTCCATCTCGGTCGCCCCCAGGTTTGGCCATGGTGCGACACCTGACTAGCTTAGACACCTACAGCACAGTCGGCTCATCATGCACCTGGAGAGAGAAAACAACAGCGGTGAGAAGAATCTAAACTCAACAGCACCTGATGAATCCTGAGAAACAAACAAATGTCTCTTATCGGAGTTAGGATTTTTGCTAAATGTCTCTTGCTGACCTAATCACAAAGGAGCGAAGCAGTAGCTTGTGTGAGTGGAGTAGTAATCAGGGATTTTTATTGAAATTTCCATTGAGTGACTTGGAAACGACTATATGAAGGAGCATGAATCACAGCTTTAGGGACTCTTCTGCCTGGTAGAGGAAAACATCCCCCCGTAGGTTATCACTATCACACACTCATCTGCATAACTGAGCTTCTCTCTGATGTGGTTGGTGACTGAAAGCAGCAGCAGAGGTGGCGTGGTGCAACGTGGACACCTTCAGTCCAAAACCAAACACTCAGCTGAATCCACTCGACTAGAACATGACGTTTTCAGTCATAAGGTCATCTTCTCGAGTACTTTGAATGAACTTTCCTGCTTCGCTACAACACTCATCCATCGCTTGGTTAAACAGAAACAACCTCTTTCCCCTGTGAAAGACTCACAATACGTTTATTCTAAATTAGGAGCATCTTTCTGGGACAGCCCCATTACTCAGTATTAATTCTAACGTGTTTTACAGGCAACACTTTCTTTCTCAGGTTGTTTTTAGTTCTGAACATCCTCCACACAGAAAGCACCACTTCAGAGGCGGTAAAGCACTAAAGACCACAACAATTCTATTTTCATATGCACAGGCCAGGGTTTCTTCAACCGAGCTCAAACATGCAGTTAAAGGTGTGATTCACTGAAAAAACATTTCTTAATCATTATTTCTGCTTATAATCGGTCACTCTGAGTTTCCATGCAGACTGAACAACAAAACAGTCTCCTACACCTATCTCCTACTGGGTTTCCCCCAGAAAATGAGTTAAGCCTGGCGGCTTCGGCCGTGGGTGGGGGGTGGGGTGGGAATCGTGCACTCCGTCCCGCAGTGCTCCTCTGTGACAGAGGGGGTGAGGGTGGGGTGGTAGCACACGTTCCGCTGCCGTTTCTCACCAGTATCAGCTGATGGAGGGCTCTAGTTTCGCTGCGCCGTTCATGTCAGCGGACATGGTAGGGTCGGGGAGGGGGGCGGAGCATGATGCTTAGCCTGGCGGGTGGGCAAGCAAAGCCTGGCGCCCCGCCAGGCTTATAAAGCGCTGGGAGAATCCCTGTCCTAAATGAGCTTCTGATAAAAAATAGACAGTGAAACTCTAGGATTAGAAAATCCTCACAGATCTACGTCACACTGTCACTTAGAATTCACGGACTTACCCAGAGTACAACTTACAAAGCATTCATACTACTAGAGAGTGCTGCAAATGTATCTATTAAACAAGTGAACCACACATTTAAATAACCCCGAAAGAAATAGGAGCTTTAAAAAATTACTGTTGGGAATGTGGCAAGATCACAATATTAAACAGAAAAAATCCAAGATAAAATTAGACTCCATAGAAAAAAAAAAACTTTCAAAGACCAAAAATATTTAGGATGACTGGATATAATACTGTCAAGAGCAAAAACTTTTTCTTTCAAATTCGAACACCTCCAAAATAAGTTCACAGATTTTACATCAGCAACAATTTACACATGTACATGTGAAACTATATGCTCGTTTGAAAACAAAGTTCAGTTACAATTTCAAGAAATTCATCAGATTCACTTAAAAAACCTTGAAAATTGCAAGAAAATTCAACCATAAAAAGGATTCCAAGCACCTGCAAGAACCCTATAACTAAAAACACAACCCTTATCCAGTCGTAACAGTAGCATTGTGTCGGGGGAGAACCATTTTGGTATCTTAGCCAAGGACAGTGGGATCGAATCACTCACCCCTGTAGATTCCACCTTTGTAATTTTTATAAATTACATTTTGGCCAAAAATTTGCATAAACTGCTCGATTTAAACGCTTTTTAATTCCAAAATAATTACACACCAGACCCAACTGCCAACGCAGATTCAGAAAACTAATCAAAAAATGCGATGAAAGGTGCCAAACATCTTCGAATCACACATTATCCTGCTAAACCACCATAAGTGCATCGATAACAACAATAAACCCAAAATAAAAAATGGTATCTTTACTCAGGTTCTCTGTGGTGTTTTCAAACTCAGAAATTCTGCAGCATTTTTGCTTGAAATGCACAATTTGCTATTAAGTTATTTGGCTTTCTTTTCCTACTACAAAATCCTGTAACACTAAGCTAAAAACGATATTACTTTCTGTGCAGCAGATGCATGCTGTTCATGTCGACCCACAGGAATGTAGGGAATCTTTTTTTTTTACATCAAGAAGCATTTTTTATATTAAACCCCCAACTCCACAGACTAAAGTCACGCTGCATTCAGGTTTCGTCCTGAGAATCAAACATGACAGCGCTGAAATCAGCACAGTCAGAGAAACCTGACGGTCTGCTTCCCAGGCATGCAATAAAACAAACACAACAATCAAGAGACCAGTAAAAGATCACAGTCATACGGGACAAATATTGGGCATTTAAAGAATTTATAGCATTTTCAACTTTAATTCACAAAGTAATTCAAACCAGTGGCATAAACTCAACAACCGTACAGCTTTTAACAATAAAAGAGATGCTCAGTTCTATGTGTCCTTTTTAGATGATCAAAACATGCTTTATTTGGATAAAATATAAACTTTCCAACATCAGTTTAAAGATAGGGATGTTCTGATTCGATGAACAGAAATTGGAATTGATCACTTGATTTACAAAGGGTCTGGAATTGGGTGGAAAAGAGCAGATATCATAATAAAATAAAACAAGCATGACCTTTAAAATTTATCCTGAGATGGAGATTTCAAACACAATGGCTTAATTGCTCAAGTTTCTCTACATCAAGATTCCTTGTTGCATTAACGACAACACCTCAGTCACAGGGGGGATTCAGACACCAACTGTGAGCTAGCCGGCTAATGGATCGCTGAAGTATCGGATCGGGATTCAGTATCGGCAGATACTCAAAATCAAATCACTCAGACTTGGATCTGGGGCAAAAAAATGTGATGGGAACATTTTAATTTAAAGAAACTGATTTTGTAACAAGTGGAACTTTTAATAAGTGATCATTTGTATAACATATATACTTGCAAATCAAACCATTCTGCATCATCTTCCGTCTACCTCGACTGCTTGGATCTACTTTTACATTTTGCATATTCACACCCAACACTCTGGGTTTCCTTATTCTTTCTGTGATGTAGAGTGAATCTTTGTCAGTTCACCAAGCATAATTAGTTATATGCTAGGAAATAAGCCCCAACACATTGTCTTTGTGAAAAGAAAACTACTTAATGTTCAACAAAAACCATAACTAGTTTTGAATATTAAAGTTTGGTATCATGCTCATACTTAGCATAAAAAATGTCTTTAAATGAATGCAAATCAACCAAAAAGACACCAAATGTAGGTGTACAGTTAACTAAGGAATGGGATCCATCCATCCAATGATGGCTAGGGAATTCCAGCATTTAGTTTTTCCAGATACTTTGACAGTGTTTGCTGATCCAGAGAGTTAGAACTGTGTTGGCAGGTTCTGCTGCACAGCTGAGGCCAGCAAGCGGTCAGTCGTTAGTCAGCAGATAGCCAGTATGCAGAATCACAGTTATTCAGGCGGCTGAATGAGAGAACAGCCCACAGAGAGGATGGGGGCATTAAAGCAGTATGGACAGGCCGGGACCAGACCGAAAAACAAACGCTGACAGGAGTCCAATCTGGCCCAGAAACAGGCGAGGAGGGTGTGACTATAATCACAGAGGTATTTGGGTACCCGCCAGTTCTGGCATTCACGCTCATAGCGTTTGACGAGCAACTCCGGGCTGCATGAGCCTCCACCAGCTTTGCCATTAACCTTGAGCCGTTTCAAGTCCAGATCAAACCCCGCCTTCATGACTATGTCGGCTCACGGAGACTACAGCTGTGGTTACTCTGGCAAGAGATCTCACATGGCTAAAACGCTAGTTAGCAACAATTATCTACTGAACATCGCTGGAAGAACAAAAACTGTGGAATCAACAGAGAAAATAATAACAGGAGGTTTAATAGGGATGTGAAGCTTGAAAGATTCAGGATACAGAGAAGCCAATAAAAAACACAAAACAATACTAAACTTCGCTTAATATATACACATTTAAATTCCAAGCAATCTTTTGTTTCTCAGCTTTGAAAATATGTCTGTTTTGAAATGGCTAAAATAAAATAAATGACTGAATTTTAGCAATTTTAAATGATCAAAACACAATAATTGTCAATTCATATTTAAGGACCAAATTCAAATTCAAATCAAATAATTTGTAAGATTTATTTAAAGATGTCCAATTCAAAAACTAAAGAACGCAATTATAAAATCCAGATTCTGAATCTTGAGAATTTTATGTTTTATTAGCTAAAACAAAAAAAAATTATCTTAAATAATCAGTCTTTTGTAAATTTTCATTAAAAAAAGGTTTGTCGGCAAAACAGATAATTATGCTCCAATTAATCAACATAATAAAGATAACAGTTTGTTTTCTTCTCTGATTGCTAGTCTTCCTCAGCAGCACCTGCTGGGTGGTTTTACAGGCTGCTTCATTTCTACCCAATATCAGAACTTAAAGACGGATCATCACCAACCCTGGCTTTCCACCGGATGTGAAATCGACATGCAACGCATGTGCAGGGCAGTACGCAGCCAACAGCCGCCTTAGTAGTTAGTGGGTGTGATTCTGCCAGCTAGGGCTGCAGCTATGGAACATTTTAGTATTTCAATATTCATCGAATCCTGTGTTTATTAATCGAATATTCTATTCAACAACCTTTTAAGTGAAACGAGACTGTGGTCTGCTACTAAAAATATGAAGAAAAAAAAAAAGTAAGTAAATTCTGATGCTGAAATGCCTCTTATTATAAAATGCTCAATGTTATGTATTAGATTTGTGTTGTCTAGTTTCCCCTTTCCCATCTGATTATTATAGTTAAGAAATATTTTATGGAACAAAATTTACCAATATTTCAGGAACATTTCAGCTTTGTATTAATTTCACCCATCAAAATAATCAGTCTTATCCACAGTGTTGTGGTCCTCCACTATATATACACTTCGGGTCATCACGTTTCCAGAACACATTAAGCTCAGAGTGGGTCAGACAGGAAATCAAACACAGGAGCAGTGGAAAACATCTGGAAACTTTCAAAATAAAAGACACGTGCAGATTTCCTATTGCTTAAAATAATATACGCTATTACGCCTCTGTGACCGAGGTAAAAATAACAGAAAATATTCCAGATTTTTTTTTATATACAGGCTATTTTTCTATGTGTGAACTGGTGAAATCATGCATGATCTTGTGGGATCAGCTGTGTGGAATGCTTTGGCTATGCACCTGAAACCCTGCTGGTAGGAATAGACGCATCGCTGAGGTCGTGATGAAAACACGACCATCACATAATGCAGCGCATTTGATGAGAGCCTGGGTCAGATGATCAGATTTTAACCCTTACAGTATAAATTTATTCCTTTTATTTGACAGCAAACAGCGATGAAACCTAAGAGTAGAGTAACATTATTCTTTAACTAAAAACATCCACCTGCAGAGATGAAATCAGTGAAATCCCAAGGTGAATGTACGGGAAGCTGGCTGCTCCTTCTGAGGAGCAGATGTCTCTGTATTTATTTATAACGTCATGTTCCTGCTTTCTAATTCCACTGGTTCCTGGCTGACAACAACAACAACCATTTCCCTATAGTGCTGGAGCACGTTGGCCCTGGCAGCAGGTCGGGCGTTAGCGCACGTCCTTGCGTGAGTGTAGCGGTTTGAGGGTTACAGAAGTGACAGCGGTGCTGGTGTATGAGGGGGGTGGAGAGGAGAGTGTGTGCTGTTGTAGCTGGGATGGATGAAAAGCACACAAACAGCACAGTAACCTGATCCACTGACTGCAGGATGGGGCAGGGAGGGAAGGGGGCTAAGAATAGCAGCGAGCCCCGACACACAGCTTGCAGAGTGCGTTGCCCCCAGCAGCAGCAGCAGCAGCAGCCTTGGAAACATTACTCCACTACGGCTCCATAAGTACTGCCTGCTGCGCACTCGCACACATGTGGAAAATACATGTGACTTTCCCCTGCCCTCCCATGTGGCTGCACTTACCACTGCATATACAATGAATCTGTTTTAAAAAAACAACCAGAATGCTTCTAAAAGGGTTCAGCCAGGCCAACGTGCAACAGAGACGGTTACATTTTACTACAATAACAAGCCAAGCCGATCTGTAATGCGCTCAAAGAGTGCCACTATGCTTGCTGCAGCGATAAACAGCCAGTCACGTGGTGGTGGACCTTCTGCTGCCAGGCTAAATGATGGGGGAGGTCTCACTCAGCTGCACATTCACTCCCAGCCTTCACCACCCTCCTCCTCCTCTTCCTACACTGACTTGACTGCGCAACTAGAAGCAAGACAAAGCCAAATGCAAAAGCCCAATTATTACGACTAAAGGCAACGAGCAGGAAAGGAAACAACGAGCAAAGAATCCATGATCTATAAATTCATCACGCCTAAACTAAATATCAGAATATTAATTTTTATTCTGTCTATTTTTACGTTAGAAACATCATAAAACCTTCAAACAGCAAGAGGAAAAACAGTCTTTTACTTTGCAATAAAAAGCTTCATTAAATCAATCAGAAGATGATTAAATGCATGCAATAAATATTTTATATGATTATTTGAAATAAAGCATTTATTCTGCACACTAAGCTGATAAAAATCAATAACACGGGGGTCACATGTGTCAAAAGTGATTTAGCAAAACATGACCAACTTATTAATATTTGTAAATGAGACAAAACAAGCATCTCACTCAGTCGTTTCAGATTTTCCATCATATATTAACATATTATTCAATCAGAAAATTACCTGCTGCCATCTTTAAACACATGCTTAAAATACCACGCAATAGTAGTTTGTAAATGGGGAATAAAACTAAATGAATTGAAATGTTGTTTTTGTATTCTTCTCAGTTTGCTTTTGTTGTTGATTGAAAGAAACATAAATAGTAGAGGTGCTGAAAAAAAAGATTCAAGTCTGAATCGGGCTTCTTATTTATAAAGAATCAGAATAGATTCACAAAGGTTCAGAATCGATTCCAAGAACTCAAATATCTGGCATGTTACAGGTTTGAGATGCACTTTTCTGATCTTTGTTAGGAGTCAGTACTCCGTTTACTTTTGTGGTCCCATAAATTGAGATGATTTATGTTTGAATCTGCTGATAAGAGGGCACTTGAATGTAATTTTTTCCATACTCAGAAATTTGAGATATTCTCATCTTTATTTTCTAAGTTGATAAATGAGTACTCAGGATTACTCATGTAACTTGTTTCTACACATACTTGAAAAGTATTTGACCGTATTACTTTCAAAGCTACTGTTAGGTAACTACAGATTTGTTATATTTTACAAGGTAAGCAAAAATAAATGTTGCCTTTTGGTCAAAACATTGCTTTTTACAGTTTTAGAATCACATTGTAAATTTGCATTTTTGAAGCATGACCAGTTTAAGGTCAAATAAAAATGTCCCAGAGCTTTAACTAACTTGTACAACAAGGTAGTTCATCCTGGAGCTGACACTCTTTGTTAATACTGATTGTGAATCGATTTAAATTGAGAATCAATTGTGAATCGAATCGGCACCCCAAGAATCGGAATCGAATCAAATCGTGAGTTACTCTAAGATTCACATCCCTAAAAAATAGAATAAAACTTTACAAACTAATGAAATAATTATTCCCATTTCATGAATAAAAGGATGTTAAATGAATAAAAGTAAAACATCTCTTTCATTTCTGCCCTCTGAGCACAGAGGAGTCGTCTGATGCTTCCTAAAGCCTGCAGAAGCAGGAAGTGCAGCTCTCCTTGTGTCAGTGGCTCGTCTGAACTCAGAGGTCGATTTCAACATGGACAAATAGATGAAGACAGTGGCCGCCTGAAGGCGTCTGTTCACCTCTCACTACCCTAAACCCAGACAGAAAAAACACACCTCTTCCAACTGGAGCGTCTGGCCTTCGTTCCCAGGATTTTGTGGGAATGTATAAATAAGCCATTCATTTTAGTGGAAATAGGTGGAAAGCTCTGGTTTATTATTATTATTATTATTTATGACTCAGAATACCAATATTTTGACTTTTACTTTATGAGCTGGCACCAGCCTTGCTGTTGGCATGACCTGGATGCACAAATAAAAAAGGAAAGCAATTTCCTTTCATTTTATTCATATTAAATAAAGGATTTTTTTTTGGTAATGAGTAAATATTTTCTCATCTCAGGGAAACGTTTTCAGCTGTACCTTTACTTTTTGTATGCAAGGCTGAATGCCAAGTTGTTTTACAGCCTTATAGAGTACATCACTAAAAAGCTTCCATAAAAAACAGGAACAGCTCAAGTCTCAAGGGAGAGGCTGTGCACATCGCTCACACATAAATCAGAAAGTCATAAAATGACCAAATGTTTGTATGCAAGATGCATAGATATGGTTCCCTGCTAGAACACGCCCATTTAACTGGTCAGATGGTCCGAGGGCCTTAAGAAGCCTACCGACGTGGCTCTGAATGTAGGTTAATGATATGATACCCAAGCAGAGGCCAGGAACAATGAAGCCTTTACTGCTGATTATAGGTTAAAAGAAGGGGGAGGGAACGAAGGAGGGATTAGAGCAAAGGTTAGAACAGAGGCGTGGGTCTTGCATGCATACACTGGACATCCTCATGCATACACTGGACATCCTGGGCAACTCATGAAGATTTATAGTGGAAACGGGAGAAAAACAAAACCAAAACGTGCCAGTTTGCAAAAAATAAAAATAAAAAGCCACGTGTTTGAGACAAAGTCAGCACACAGAAATGTCACATTATCTTTGCATGAATCAACATCTTTTTAAGTTCATACAGCTCAATTTAACACAAGACAATCTGCGGGCAGTAAGGAAAACTTCCTAGACATTACATCACCTGCAACACTAAAAGCCAAGCACCTCTGCAGCTCATAAGGTGACAGAACCACAACAAATTCCATTTAGCGCGTTTGATCTGAGCAACTATTTGGCTGCAGCTTGAAAAATGAACCGCGAGAAAAACGTGTCAGTTTTCATTTTGTCATTCAAGACGTGACTCCATCTACACTTGTCACATCTAATTAGGCCTGATGAGCCGTCGATCCGATAGCAGGACCGACACACAGCAACCGGTGCGGACCACAGCTTCGTCTGAGCGGGTCTCTGTGGGACCGCCCCGCCACAGACACAAATTCAGTTTCATTCAAATTTCAACACAGATGTTTCTGAAAGTCCAAAACTTTTTGTCAAAATGTACTTTTAGTCAATATTTTTAGCGGATGAATGTTATCAGAATTATTGTTGCTACATGATTTTATACTGCCTTGTGTTTTATAATCGTTCATTTAAAGAAACAAGTAACTTTGCAATATTTTAAATAAATTTCTTGAGCCAGTAGGTGCTAGACTGACTGCCACCTCTGCTCCTTGAGGGCAGAATATTGTCTTTGCAACTTGAGCCTCTCCAGACAGGTGACCTGAAATTTTGCAGTGTCTTGATAGAAACAGTTACACTTTAAAGCAATCAATGCTTCCACATCAGAACCACAGCTGTCAGCTCTCCTGTTTTCGTGGGTAAACTCGTATTTAACCCGTTTCCCACCGTCTTCCTGTTTTGGGTGCTGAAGGCCTCCTCAAGCAGCAGGACATATCTGTGTTGTTTTTATAAAAAAAAAAATAAAAAAAAAGATACGGTTTAAAACTGCCATTTTTCAGGAAGCTTTAATGGTTTAGCAATGAGGGTATAATGGTTCGATTAAGGTGCCCGATACCAAAATGAACCATCAGCCAAACTCCTTTCACAAGAGTCAGGATCAACACTTCTTCCTTTATTTCCATGTGAAACAGAGTGAAACTGTCAAACACAAAACAACCCATAATTAGCACAAAACAGCTAACATAAGTGTCTCACACTCAGTAGCATTTTTAGCATTGCAGTAATAACATTATAACAAATGTATAAAGCTGTAACACTGAACTGTAATGTAACATCAGATAGCCTACAAGCATGCTAATTAGCTTATAGCGCAGCAAACAAGAAGAGCATCCATAGCACTTGGACATCTCCATGAACAAATAAAAGAAACAAAGTCAGTAAGCACAAAGCTGCTTTCTTTCACACAAATGAGCCTAAATGTTCATTATTGCATATAAACTACTACTTACAGGCATTGCTTCGAAGAAACCCAAACCAAATTGCAGCACTCATGCGAAACATGTCTGCAGCTGCCCTGCTTCTAGCAAAGAATGAACGTGGTGCTTACATAACTCAAAGGCCAAAGCGGTTCCAAAAAATGTTAATAGGTGGCAGCAACGCTCCACTTAGAAAAAGGATGTTCTCAGTTCAGCTGCCGACAGGGCAAGACTTCCCCGCCTGGCACCTTTGATGCCACTCCAGCTGAACAAAACATTCAAATCTAACTTAACTGTCAGTCTCATTAGGCAGAAGGAGGACCACCTCGGAAATGGGTCTCAAAAATGTCTTTGAAGTGCTGTGAGATGTCACTTTCAGTTCCACCTTGCGAACCAGACCATCTGCACATGGATAGGAGGCAACAACAACAGCCATAGGCCACTCATTACGGGCTGCTCGACGGTCTCTTGATAGCGCAATATCTCCTTTCTGAAGTAGGCTTGGGCGGTATTACGGTATTACAGTATACACGCGGTATTACAAAATAGCGACCGTGTCAGTTCCAATACCGTCATGAAAAACAGCTGTGCTTCTGACCAGTTCCTCTATCCTCCCCATACTCCAGCTCTGGAGGGAGAGCGTGTTGGCTGTGTCAGAAAACGACCTCCAGCTTACAAAGTCAATAAAAACCACAATTCTAAAAAAGCTGGAGGCCAAGTATGAATCTGATTCAGTGCGCAAATTAATGCGAAAATGCACTTTCCTCGATCCTCGTTACAGTGGCAGATATGAGCTTGATGACAACGCACTGGCTGAAATCAAAGCTGAATTACAGGCTGAGATCGTGAGCTTATGGGCCATTCCCATCTGTACCGGGTCGGCCCGGGCCGGGTAGCGTAGGTTGTTTACATATCTGGGTGGCCTGGTATTTTTCCGGGCCAACCAAGGCTCATTCTCAGCCCTCTTCTCGAGGGGGTCTGCTTCAGGCCGACCAGGGCCAACACACCCACTGCTGACAGCAAATTCACACCTTCCATTAGAGCAGGCCTCTGATTGGTGGGTAGAATCAGCCCACATGGGCTTAAGACAAGGATGTGTGGAATAAACCAGGCCAGGCTGGGGCCGACTGGGGCTACCCGGCCCGGGCCGACCGGGGCTACCCGGCCCGGGCCGACCCGGTACAGGTGGGAATGGCCCATTAGAGGGGCAAACAGCACCAGAAGCAGTGGCCATCCGAACCATAGAGGAACGAGCACAACCTGAACCCCCACGCAAAAAGATGTCTCTGGGGGCTCTCCTGCAAAAACGAGCCGCTGACGCTGTGCCGGAGGGTCCCGTCAGCGCAGAGCAACGAGCTGGAGCTGAAATAACAGCGTAGTGTTTGGAACCTGTTATTCAAGGGGACAAAGACCCTCTTCTCTGTTGGAAATATGCTGGCGGTTGTTTTCCCCAGATGTCACGACTGGCCCAGCGGTATCTATGTATTTGTGCCACCAGCTCACCATCGGAGCGGGTTTTCAGCACCGCAGGTAAAGTTGTTGGTCCACAACGTGCAAACCTGAACCCAGAAAAAGCAAACATGCTGGTTTTTCTGGCGAGAAATCTTAACTAGATTTGCTGCAACATGCCGTAATGTTCACACTCCTGTGTGTGTGTGCGCGCACGCGTGTGGCCGTGTGACAGAGTTTTCTTTTTATAATTTTATTGCAGTTGTTTTGGTTGCAATAATTTTTATAATTTCAATGTTTATGGTTATTCAACTCTTGTTGACTGTTATGTCCTATTTGCACTGTTTCATGCTGCTCATTGATAAGTTGTTCACTTGATTTGTGCACAACAGCTGTCCTGGGTTTTTATGTTGATTTATTGCTGTTGGACTGTTGACTCTTTGCACTTGTTTATGAGCTGTGTTTTTTGTGTTAATAAATGTTGTTAATAGTATGTGAGTTGCGTTGTTATTTTTTTTAGTAATGGTTTGGTATTCGGATTCCGAAAGGTGAAGGTCCACTTGAGGCTTACGTCATACTTTTTAAGTATTCACGGTAATACCGTATACCGGGGTAAAGTTAAGTGGAAGTTAGACGGTATTCAAATTTGGATACCGCCCAAGCCTATTCTGAAGATTTAGAAGAAGTTGCTTGTTCCACTTGCAACGTTGCTGTAGAGAAGACAAGTACTCGCTCCTCCAACGGTTCCAAAAGGTGTTGGCAAGCACCTGCACTCTTTTCCACTGACTCACAAACAAGTCCTTTTTTGTAAACTCTTCACAAAGTGAAGTCACAGCAGTCTTCTGGGTGAGAAGAGTTGCAGGTGTGAGCAGGAAAGGTGACTCGGGATCTGTCAACACAGGAACAAGCGGTCTGGAATTTATAATGGCAGACACCTCGGCCATCAACGTGCACAGAACATCATGTGTGAGATGGACATGTTTTCCCACCAGCATGCCATCCAAGATCCTTTGGGAAATCCCAATCATCCTCTCCCATGCTCCTCCCATGTGACTGGAATGAGGAGAGTTGAATTCCCAGGTGCAGCCATGTTCATTCAGATACCTGTGTACGCTCTCACCATCCATCCTTTTAAGAAATCCAAGCGCATTCCGTGCACCGACAAAGTTAGTTCCGCAATCCGTCCTCAGATGCTTGGCAGGTCCTCTTATTGCGAAGTCTTCTAATAGCATTGACACAACCTGATGCGTCTAGAGAAGGAATGACTGATGTGCACTGCTCTGGTAGACATGCATGTAAATAGCAAAGCCCACCCGTCTGGCAGTAACTGACCATGGGCCAAAGACATCCATGCCAATGAATGTAAAAGGCGGAGCTTCTGTCACACGTTCAGACGGAAGATCAGCCATCTGCTGTTCCACCACTGAGCCTCTGAGTTTCCAGCAGGTAATACAGGCATGAATAATAGAGCTAATGAGTTTTTTACCTCCAATTATCCAAAGGCCCGCAGCTCGAACAGCTCCTTCACTGAAATGCCGCCCCTGGTGTTTAACCTGCTCGTGATGGTGACAGGCAAGAAGCATAGATACGTGGTGATTTTTGGGCAGGATGAGAGGATTTTTCACTCCAATGTCCAGCTGTGCATTTTTAAGCCGGCCTCCAACCCGGAGTAATCCTGCTTCACCGATCTCTGGCTTGAGCCTGAAGAGGGGGCTGTTTTTAGGGACCAGCTTACCTGCGGTGAGTGCTGTTATTTCTTCTGCAAAAGTTTTGTTTTGTGCTGATCTTATTATGATGCTTGTAGCTTGAGTCACCTCCTCTGATGTTCAAGGTTTAAAACCTCTGTGCCATCTTCTGCAGCCGTCTTCCATTTTACCTTCATGATGCGAGCGAGCATGTGGACGAGAAGACTCACTGCCCTAACAAGTGAGCCCCAGGTTGAAAACTTCTCAAACCGGTCAGCACTCAGACCCCTCGTTGCTTGAGTTTGTGTAACATAACTCCTCACACTCGGTCGCACCTCAACATCTTCATCTGGATTAACAAGCTTGTGTGTTTGGGTTATCCCCTCCTCACTTTGATAGCCTCTGTGGAGGAAAGCCGGTCCAGATAGTCACACTGTAGATGCCAGCTGGGATGCATGAAATGATTGGGATGCCATGTCTGCTGGATTCTGCTCTGAAGGGATGTAGAGCCACTGTTCAGGGTTTGAAGAATGATGTATACGCTGAATCCTATTGTGCACATACACATGGAAACGCCTGCTCTGGTTATGTATGTAGCCTAAAACGACCTTGCTGTCACAGTAAAACTTCACTGCATCAGGCTGAAAGTCAATCTCACTGAGAATGAAGTCTACAACTTCCACAGCCATCACAAAAGCACATAGCTCCAGACGTGGAATAGTGGGATCAGACTGGGGTGTTAAGTCTGGCTTTCCCAAAGATGAAACCCACAATGCTTGTTCCATCTCTACCTATGGCTCTGATGTATGCTACAACTCCAACAGCCTTAGTAGAAGCATCAGAAAAGACACATAATTCCTTGCGCACAACTTCGCTCAGAGAATTGTTGGGTGTATTTGCGAGGAACATGTAGGTGGCTCAGTTCTTGGAGAAGCTCTCCAAGCCTCCCAGTCTTGTCGTCTTTCTTCAGGTAATGGTGCATCCCAGTCAAACTTGTCACTGTTGAGCTCTCGCAGTAGAATTCTTCCACGTATCGTGATTGGAGCAACAAACCCAATGGGATCAAACAGGCTGTTCACAATGGACAGGACACCCCGACGGGTGAATGGTTTGTCCCCGACAGAAATGCTGAAAGTGAAAGTATCAGATGCTACTTCCCAGGATAACCCCAGACTGCGCTGCACAGGCACTGTTCCTATGCTGAAATCCAGATTTTTGATCCCCTTTGCATGATCCTCTGGAGGGAAGGCCTTCATTACTCCTGAACTGTTAGATGCAATCTTGTGCAGATGAAGATTAGACTCAGGCAGGGATGCTTGGGTCCTCTGAAGCAGGTCTATGGCATGTTCGTCAGAAGAAACTGACATGAGGCCATCATCCACATAGAAATGTCTCTTCACAAAGTGGCATGTGTCTTCACCATAGCGAACCGCGCAGGCTTCAGCTGCTCATCTGAGGCCATATATGGCTACAGCTGGTGATGGACTGTTGCCGAACACATGGACTTTCATCCTGTAGTCGATTATGTCTTTAGACATGTTGTTGTCCCTGAACCACATAAACCTCAAAATGTTTCTGTGGTCCTCCCTTACTCAAAAACAGTGAAACATTTGAGAAATGTCAGCTGTGATTGCTACCTTCTCTTTCCTAAATCTGTGCAGGACCCCAAGTAAACTGTTTTTAAGATCTGGAACTTTAAGCAGCACATTATTCAGTGAAATTCCCTGATATTGTGCACTAGAGTCAAAAATTACTCTGATCTGTCTCGGCTTTTGTGGGTGGTACACCCCCAAAAATGGGAGGTACCAGCACTCTTCATTCTCTGCACGCGGGGGGCTATCTCAGCATGGTTGTTTTCAAAGATCTTCTTTATGACGCCGGGGACACACCAACCACTGAAGCGCCGTGAAATTGGGACCGCCTTCATTCGACGCCCTTGTTATCCTATTCTATAGACCACACGGGCCACCGAAGCGCCGCGCGCGTCAATTCTGGCAGGAAGTCAAACCTAGACACAAGAGGCAGGCCAGCAAATTTAACAAAATAAAGCATTTCAAAATACAAATCCGTGATAGTCAAATGTGTTCGTAAACAGACTCTGCATAAAAACCACACACACACACACACACACACACCGAACTTGTGTGCGTGTGACCAAGTGAAGGGGGTGCGGTTTTGGGTGTCTTTCAACTGGAGCAAACAGGACTAAGAGGCAGAAAGTTGTAGGCCAGCTATTAACAACTGGTCCACACCATAGGTTCACACACACGTACAAACACACACACAAACAGCAAGGGGGAGTGGGGTGTAGAGGAAAAGAGCAGAGAAAAGGCAGAGAGGAAATGGAGGACGCCAAGTGATTAAAAGAAAAACTACGAGGCGCGCCTCGACCGGAGCGGAGAAACAAGCGTCTGGTCTGAACTGAGGAGCAGCAAGCGGCGGCCGAATTTCGTGAGCACTTCCGTCTCCCGGCGTTTCGGCGGCCGGTGTGTCCCCAGCGTGAAACTCTCAAAATGTTCTTTCATCTCTCCTTTACGGTTGAGAGTGCGGCATAAAGAAGTGAGTCGTTTAGAAACCAGCTGGTGATTGTTTGGAAGCCTTGGTCTGGGTGCCCTGAATGGCAGCGGAGCACCCCTAGGTGTTGTCTTCCTCTCTAAACACTTGGGTGTTCATTGTCTTTAGAAAGTCAGTGTCTTCATATGATGGTGCCAACTTATTGTCATTGACGGTTTCGGTGAACACAGCTTTTCCGATGTTTTGCTCTCTTTGAATTTTTGATGGTATGGTCATGTTCCAAGGGGCTCCCTCTGCCATAGTTTGCCCTCTCTTGAAGCTGAATGTATGCATCACACGGTGTCATATATGACGGTCGACCGACTGGCAGGACAGTGGTTTTTAAGGATGATACACATGACCTATGAGCTCCCTGGAGACACACCTCCCCTACAATGACCCAACCAAGATTAAGCATCTTAACAAAGGGAGCATTGACTGGACCACTTATCTGCTGTGTGACTTTGTGCACTTGTATAGCATCCCTCCCAAGCAGAAGCAATATCTCTGCTTTTGGATCCATCTCAGGGATGTGTGGAGCAATGGACTTCAGATGAGGGTGATGAAGAACTGCAGCTGGCATAGGTATTTCATATCTGTTGTTGGGTATTTGGTTGCATTCAATCAATAATGGTAGAGCTATGCATTCTCCTCCATTAACTGGTTCAACAGACAGTCCTTCCGCCTTTCTCCTGGACATATTTGTGAGACCAGAACATGTCTTCAATGAGTAGGGAAAAGACTGACTCTGGATGCTGAACATATCAAACAGCTCTGACCTGGCGAGTGAGCAGTTGCTCTGGTCATCAATCACTGCGTACACCCTGATGGCTTTGTCTCGTTGGTTCTGAGGGAACACTCTGACCAGACATATTTTGGAACATGACCTAGGTGTTCGGCTTTCACCACAAACCTCAGTGAAGTGGCTGCTTACAGCAATGTCACTAAGAGGAACTACTTCACCCTCGCTGCCCTCTGGTGAATGAGAAATAAACTTTGATTCTTCTGAAAGTGAGCCAGGATGCTGCAATGTGGCATTCACGGTTACATTCACTGCATTTAGTAAGGATTTTGCAGTCTCTGGCAATATGAGAACAGGATGCTCAGCATCTATAACAAACCCCACTGTCTTTTAAAAATACTTTCCTATCCTCCAACGTTTTAGCTCTAAATGCTTTGCATTTCTTCAGAGGGTGGGATTTATTGTGAATAGGGCAGTGCTTACTTGGGTTGTCGGTTTGCTTTTGTGTGGAAGTAGTAGTGAAGCCATGTCCCCCTTCCAAGTCTGTTTCTTGCACCGTTACAGGAAACTTTGCACCTGAGTGTTGCACAAATGAATTCGCCTTTCCGGATGGGATAGAGCTGCTAGGAACAGCGAAATTGGGGTCATTTCTCATGCGAGCTTCGTTACACACGAACGAAGCAAAGTAGTAGAATGGAGGAAAACGTCCATAATGTTCTCTCTTAAATCTTGAACCCCCCCCGTTATCCACTTCTCCTGCAGGTTGTGGGGAAGCTTATCTAATACTGGACTAATGCCTCGAGCTATGTCCAAGAAATCCAATCCAGACAGATATCCATCTTCTTTTGCTGCTTGAAGTTCCATCAAAAGATCTCCCAACTCTCTCAGCCTGTTATAGTCCCCGCTGGCTACTCTGGGGAAGACATTGAGTCGATTGAATAGTGCACTTTCAATCACTTCCAGCGCAGCATAGCACTCATACAACCTGTCCCAGGTTTTCTTGAGAGCTGCTTCAGGGTCATTAATGTGCAGACGATGCATCCTTTTCACATGTTCAGCTGACTCTTTTCCAAGCCACTGACTTTTCCAAGGTCTTGCGTTGCAATCACGAATGCAGACATCCACGCTCTGAAGCTCTCTGGGTGGTCATCGAATTTGCTGAGGCCTGTACTCACCAAATCCCGCCGTGCTAGATACTTGGCAACATCAAACATTGAGTCTGTATCTCTTTGGGGACATGGACTGGTAACATTTAATGGTGAATAGGGCCGAGCTGCCAGGTTAGGGAATCCTACACGTGCTGGTGGCACCCTATCAAAGTTGTCTGGTGCAACTGGGGGGTAATGGCTGGGAGTGGAAAGTTGCGCATAGGCCTTCGAAGGCATTTTGGTCAACCCAGATTGTAATATCTCATTGTTTTGCTTCTCTCTGTCTGATTCGCTGTTGTGAAACGCGTGTGGGATTTTCTCTCTAGGAAGATTATCATTCGAGCATTGTGTGCCACTTGAAGCTTCTTTACTGTGTGTGTCAACTTGTTGCTTTGTGTGTTTTTTTGATGTATTTCGGTGTGAGCTCTGCTGACTCATTATATAATGATGTATTGCTCCTTTGTACGGCAGGTATACAGTCTCCATTACTCTCAACTGCTTCCAATATGTTTGCTTCTGCATTGGCGGCTGCTGCTTCTCGCTGTAAGCTCAGAGACTCCTGTTCAGCTTCTAATTTGAGTTTGTTGAGCTTGAGTTGTACCTCCCGCTCAGCATAGGATGTGCGCATGCATGCTGCCTCTGTTCTTGCCCGGGCTAATCCAGCCCTGCTGATCTGAATTGCAGACGAGTGTGTGCTTCCTGTGCTAATTTGAGATGCACTGTCATGATCTAGGGATGCACCGATCAGGTTTTTTGCTGCCGATCACCGATACCGATATCAAAGAATGCTGATCACCGATACCGATCACGTGGATTGGCCAGAAATTTTCTACAACATTATAATGAGTGCTACAAACTACATAATCTGGGAATAAAGGAAATGTAACCTAATCTAAAATGGTCTGTACTAGGGTTGTCACAGTGTGAAAATTTAACCTCACGGTTATTGTGACCAAAATTACCACGGTTTTCGGTATTATCGCGGTATTTTTTTTAAACGTGCTAAATTTTCACACAATTAAATAAACCCTGTATGTCAGGAAATATTGTCCTCAATTTGCGTCTAAATTTAGCCTAAAATGTGTTATTTTGTAATTATGTTGTTTATTTGTTTACATTTTTTCCCTTTAGTCTTTAAAATATCAATATTTGCCCACAACTTCTTATTTTATGTCTGTTTGATGTCATCATTTTAAAAATATTAGATCAGATGAACTCAGTACTCAAGTAGCCTTCTAATCAGATACTTTTTTACCGTTACTTGAGTAATAAACCCTACATCAGGAAAATATCATCCTCGGTTTGTGTCCTTCCAGTGAGCTTTGCAGAGTTGGGAAAATGTCATCAGGCAGTAATCATTGTTAAATTCATAATAATTCTCGGAGAGGGACCAACTCTCATCTGCCCCTGGGAGCCCCGTAATACATAGCGTCATTTCAACATGGGGGTGTCCGCGACACGGTTTATATGCAGGTAGCTGCGCTGCAGCTGCTTTATATAGCAACTCGTTAAGTTCTCCCTCAACTCAAATCCTCGGATCACGCATTTTAGCTAAAATTTGCCGTCTTTTCCTTTGGCCATTATTTCAGCTTTAGCTTCAAGAAAGTTTTGGTTGTAAACATCAAAGCGCGCATGTGCCGCCGGCAACTTCAGCAGATGATACGGTGGCTGGTAAGGGTCACCGCACCTACACCGCAGCCACGGTAAACCCACCGAGATAATAGTTTTTTTTTTAAACAAGACGGTTATTATTATTGCCAACTTTTTTTACCGGGGTTTACCGCTACACCGTTTACCGTGACAACCCTACCTGATCGGTCTGCTTTGATCTATTTTGAAAACTCCGATCAAAACCGATAGGGGCGCTATCGGCCGATTGGGATCAAATGCCGATCCATCGGTGCATCCCTATCATGATCTTCCATGATGATGCTTGAATGAGTTCCAGCTGAATCTTCTGCTTTTTCACTGTAATGGTTCGATTAAGGTGCCCGATACCAAAATGAACCATCAGCCAAACTCCTTTCACAAGAGTCAGGATCAACACTTCTTCCTTTATTTCCATGTGAAACAGAGTGAAACTGTCAAATACAGAACAACCCATAATTAGCACAAAACAGCTAATATAAGTGTCTCACACTCAGTAGCATTTTTAGCATTGCAGTAATAACATTATAACAAATGTATAAAGCTGTAACACTGAACTGTAATGTAACATCAGATAGCCTACAAGCATGCTAATTAGCTTATAGCGCAGCAAACAAGAAGAGCGTCCATAGTACTTGGACATCTCCATGAACAAATAAAACAAAGTCAGTAAGCACAAAGCTGCTTTCTTTCACACAAATGAGCCTAAATGTTCATCATTGCATATAAACTACTACTTACAGGCATTGCTTCAAATAAACCCAAACCAAATTGCAGCACTCATGCGAAACATGTCTGCAGTTGCCCTGCTACTAGCAAAGAATGAACGTGGTGCTTACATAACTCAAAGGCCAAAGCAGTTCCAAAAAATGTTAATAGATGGCAGCAACGCTCCACTTAGAAAAAATATGTTCTCAGTTCAGCTGCCTACAGGGCAAGACAGAGGGTTTAAATTAAAAATGGTTGTAGGTTGAAATTCAAAGTTAGAACGTGTCGATCACAGTGTTACTGAGCAGTAGCATTATAACTATACACACACACACTTGTTCAACCTTGTAGGTATGACCCAAAAATCTGAGGCAGTTTGTCAACAGTGACTAACCCAGTCTTCATATGTCACATCTTTACTCACTTATATAACACTCTATAACCTAAAAATGCCATTTAGCATAGTGCTTAATGCTATAATGTCAAAGATATTTCCCGAGTTATTCTAAATGACGTAACGAGCCATTTTGTTGATTAAAAGTCACTTTCTGTATGATGCAAAAGATTGGAAAAGTCTGCTTAGATGTTGCTGTGCTGTTTTGTAGCTTAGGTTTATAAACTGAATGCAAACAAGCACAGACTTGATCTGCATTGATTAGTAAAACCAACTCTAAAAGGTTTGAGTTCAAAGTACAGTTTAATGACACAATTTGTCTGGAGCGCCTTTATTCCACGTAACAGAAGGGTGGTTCTCAGTCCCCAGAAAGCATGGTCACAAACAGCCAATGTTAACAGGATATGACCGCTTTCTTTGGCATCAGTCAAGTGAAAGCAGCTCATAACAGAGGAACGCAGCACTAAATACTCTCTTTTCCAACTAGGGATGCAACGATACCACTTTTTTCCAAACCAATACGATACCGATACTTGGATCTGAGTACTCGCCGATACCGATTACCAATACAGATACTTCTACCACACAAAAAAAGGCAATGATCTGGAATACAGATTTTATTTTCTTCTCTGCTTTCAACAGGAAAAGACTGTGAGGTATATAAAAAGTAAAATATATGAATGGAAATCATCACAAAACTAAAATATTAGGTGAACAGAAATGACAAGTTACAGTAAAGCCATTTTCAAGCAACTGCATTGGTATCGGTTAACTTTTACCGGTATTGGTGCATCCCTATTTCCAACCATAACACTCAGAAAGCAATATTTCACTTACAGTTCATTCATAAAAAAGAACTTTGAGCAATCAACAACTAAACATGATAGAATACTAGTGTTTCGTGTCACATGACAGCTCAGCCTGCGTGTGCAGTCCTGTAGGAAGGTAACTGGTTCTGAAACTGCCTTTAAAAAGCAAGTGGCAGGATATCAAACTGTTAGAGAACTGAGCTCAGCACGCTACATAAAAACAACGTTCTGCACACATTTAGCTGCTGGCAACGGCCTGCGCATCTTGTGTAATCAGGAGGCTCCACCCTTTAACACACACATGAAGACCTATCAGAGACGCAGCCGACTGCAGTTAGGTTCTGGACTGGCTGGAGGCACTTGTGCTATAAAGTAGCACCTGTAAGTTAAAGCGAAAGAGTTGATTTTAAGTTAAACACAGGAACCGGTTTGTTAAACTACTGTGTCATAAGGTTTGTTTCATTACCTTACAAACAGATTTAACTTAAAAACAGAAGCCTGCATGATATCTGATTTAACAGCACTTGAGAGTAAAACACAAAATGACCGTTTTGGGGGGGATTTCCCTGAAGGTACAGCCTGGCTCTGATTGCTCGAAACACAAAAAGCAGAACCAAATTCAGAACCTTATCTTACTGAAGAAGCGGTTTTATGATCAGAAGTCACACCTGTGTTGTGTTGCCGATAAAAAGTGACAAGATACTCTGGATGAAGGTTTAATCTGAAACATCTTACTGTAAACATCTACGATGACTTCTCATGATTCACTCATTCAGTAAGGTCAGGTTCACGCAGAGAAATTTTCTGTTCCACTATTCTGAACCTGAACAGTAATCTTTCTTTGTACCAATTTCTTTTAAGCCAGAACAAGAACTGGCAAATTGTGCAAAACGTTTTCTTCCTCTGATTTGCATAGTGACAGCAGAGAGCGAATAATCAGCCAGGATAAATGACGTTTTCAGATCAGAATCTTCCGATGATTTTCCAAGACGCATTTAGGATGTGGATATCTGCCGGCTGACTGCAGAACACTTTAAAAGCATGTTTACGAGTATTCTTCACCTAAAACACAAAGGTGTGCATTTGTTGTTTTTTCAGCATTTCTTTTTTATTTCTCTAGATAAATGAACTGGAACAGAGCAAACAATACTATAATTCTGTAAGATCAAAGTTGATTCACTATAAATCTTTTTTATATGTAATGAAAATGTAAACACCACAATTATATCAACCATTGGGCACGTTGTCCTATTGATAAACAATTAGATCTGTAATTTAGACTCCATCACCGCCTCGTTATCGAGGTTTCGCCGCTACTCTAAAATGTACATTTTTCTCAAAACTACTCAACATATACACTCACCAAAAGTTAAAATAACTTCATAAAAGCACAGTTATTGAATTATTGAAAACAGGTGTTACACAAAAGCAAAGCATTACCTAAGTAATAAATTATACCCAAAGTAAATCCACAACAAAGAGCAATTTCCAAAAGCAATTGCTTTAGGGAGAGAAAATAATATGTGCTTACATAATTGATCCTGCATAACATCACCTTGATCGATACTGTAATCACTAAGAGGCTTATGGTCTGGCTGATGAGGGTTTTGTATTGACCCTTTGCACAGACGTCACCTAATCACATGGGTCCACCATGCTGGACGGCAAAAGCATGTAAACAGTGAGCGGCACGAGTACGAAACAAAGGACAAAGTAGAGCCTGAAATTGTTTTTGCGATCAAAAAAAAAAAAAATAAAAACTCCTTGAAGCATTCCTTCAACTAGTTCATGCCCAGATCAGTTATCAGAAGTAGCGCATCTAGCGGGGGCTCATAGAGAGCGGTATGTTAACTAGCTTACCAACGTTAACTCCTCCTCTGCGGCTGTTCACCGATGTAAACATGTTGCTGACTTTGCCTAAATTCACCCCTCTGGATTTATAACTTTATGTTGTAAACAGCGTTTCACTTCACACAAAAGCTGATTTTTAAAAAGTCTGGATCCCTACCAGCTTCTGTTGCTGGTGGTGTTACCGGGTTCAGCTGCTGCTCTCACACCAGAATGAGAAGATCTCTGAACGCCGACGCTCATATAAATAAATAACGTAATTTTAACACAAGTAATTATACATCGGAGCTTTAATATTGTTAATAATTGTCTCTCTTTACACTACAGTGGAAGGAGCGCAGTCTCTGTGGTGAAATACCCATCCATCAGGATTATCATTAACTTGTATAAACACATCACATTTATCCCTGTCTTCCTTGTGAAATAAATTAACGTTAATCTTACCCGGTAAAAATATGTTTGCTGCAAATCTGAGGCCTGCTAGTCCGCTTGATTGATCGCTGCAGTTCATCTCCGTCCTCCATCTCCATTAAAGTTATTAAAAAGAAAAAGAGTTGAGTTTACGTCCTTGTCTCTTAGTGCAGCCAACCACGCAGCACGCTAAAACCATTTTACTGTCAAATCAACTAAATAAAAGCGATAAAAGGCTACAAACTGGCTTGTTTTGACTACCTTCACTGGAGTTTCTACTAGGGATGCACCGATGGCTCCGCATTTGATCCCAATCGGCCGATAGCGCCCCTATCGGTTTTGATCGGAGTTTTCAAAATAGATCAAAGCAGACCGATCAGGTAGGGTTGTCACGGTAACCGGTGTAGCGGTAAACCCCGGTAAAAATAGTTGACAATAATAAAAGCCATCTTGTTTTTAAAAAAACTATATTATCTCGGTGGATTACCGTGGCTGCGGTGTAGGCGCGGTGACCCTTACCAGCCACCGTATCATCTGCTGAAGTTGCCGGCGGCACATGCGCGCTTTGTTTTTTACAACCAAAACTTTCTTGAAGCTAAAGCTGAAATAATGGCCAAAGGAAGAGACGGCAGTGCTCAGGAGGACATTTTTTATCGCTCAAAGAAGACAAAGTCGGAAGTACGGGCATCTTTTGGATATTTGAAGAATGCCGAGGGACAGTTGATAGAAGACGGCTATCCTGTTTGCAGCACGTGTAGAAAAAGTGTCTGTGAAAGGCAACAATGCTTCAAATCTCATGACACAGCTGTGTGACCATCACCCACAACTCTACAGTCAACGCAAGGCAAGCTAACGCTAGCGTTTTAGCTAAAATGCGTGATCCGAGGATTTGGGTTGAGGGAGAATGCAACGAGTCGCTATATAAAGCAGCCGCAGCACCGCTACCTGCATGTAAACCGTGTCGCGGACACCGCCATATTGAAATGATGCTTTGCATTACGGGGCTCCCAGGGACAGATAAGAGTTGGTCTCTCTCCGAGAATAATTATGAATTTAACAATGATTACTGCCTGATGACATTTTCCCAAATCTGCAAAGATCACTGGAAGGACACAAACCGAGGACAATATTTTCCTGATATAGGGTTTATTACTCAAGTAAGGGTAAAAAAGTATCCGATTAGAAGGCTACTTGAGTACTGAGTATCATCTGATCTACTATTTTTAAAATGATGACATCAAACAGACATAAAATAAGAAGTTATGGGCAAATATTAGTATTTTAAAGACTAAAGGGAAAAATGTAAACAAATAAACAACATAATTACAAAATAACACATTTTAGGCAAAATTTAGACACAAACTGAGGACAATATTTCCTGACATACAGGGTTTTTTAATTGTGTGAAAATGTAGCACATTTAAAAAAAATACCGCGATAATACCGAAAACCGTGGTAATTTTGGTCACAATAACCGTGAGGTTAAATTTTCACACTGTGACAACCCTAGTACAGACCATTTTAGATTAGGTTACATTTCCTTTATTCCCAGATTATGTAGTTTGTAGCACTCATTATAATGTTGTAGAAAATTTCTGGCCAATCCACGTGATCGGTATCGGTGATCAGCATTCTTTGATATCGGTATCGGTGATTGGCAGCAAAAAACCTGATCGGTGCATCCCTAGTTTCTACGGGTGTAAATGGTCTTTTTGCCGTCCATCATGGCAAAAGGGGCGGTCACATGAGTGGTATGACGTCACATGCAAAGGGTCAATACAGAGGCCACATTTCCCAGCTGCACAACCCCCTCACTATGTCCGTAAAACTGATGCAAAGCATTCTTCTTTCTTGTGTTTTAATAGAATTTGAATGATTGTCAGTTTTGTGAATCCAGACACCTCCGGATATTAAGAATGTGATCAAAAAATAAATGCTGGAATTATATTCTCTCAAAAGTTTCTGTTGTCCCAATGTCAGCAGGGTGCACATCTTAGTGACGTCATGTGTTGTCGCGGTATTGCGATATAGCCAAAAACTATCATTACCCAATTTTATATCGTTTCTACCTTATATTGTTTATATTGCCACCCTTAGTGCAAAGAAATTAGAATTCTATTTAAAGGATCGCACATCCTGTAAACTACTCTTCTTCTACCATTCCCGTGAGCTAAACTGCTCTGTGTAGTTATCTATAGTTAAAAAAAAGGTACAGCACAACAAAATTCTATGTAAAACAAACTGCCATGTTGGCTGCATGACTGGTTCAAGTATTATACTAATGTGTGACCCAATTTCTCTGAAGAGCTCAATAAAAAGACTTTGCTTTTATACATTAACTATTCAGATTTTATCAGTTGAAAAATGGGGGAAATATTCTTCATGCCTCATAATTTATTCCAAGTTATATTATTTGACCTTCATCTTTTTAACTTTGATATGCTCAGTTGTTAGAAACACCCACACGATTGAAGACATTCAAAATGACTACCATTACTACAGGAAGTGGTTATCGGTTACATTTCACCAATTAACATAAAGGGTGTTACTGTACATCGATCTCTGAAATTACAGCATAGAGACCCTGTCCAGTCTGAAATGCTGCATGTAGGCAGAAATGATGAAGGGAGTGATAAAAGTACAAAAGCATAAGTTTCCATCTGTAATGTTATGACAGTGTCCATGTGCTGCAAACATCAACAATCTACTGCCATCAGAACGGGGGACTTGGTTTTCTAAAGTTTGGTGTGTGGAAAAGCTCCTCAAGTGATTTAGAGCAAATATATCAAGCGGATGGACAAAAAATAAATAAAGAAAAACAGCTAGGGACGCAATTTCATTGCAAATGCAATAATTCAGTTTTTTTTTACTTTACGCATAAAACTATTGTGGAATTCAAAAAGATTTTATTGTACTAAATAGAAATGAATATGTATTTTGGCCAGTGTGTGACAAAGAAAATAAAGTAAAAGCATTTATTAGCTAAATCGGTCTGTGCCGAGATTGTGAGGTTACCAAAATTAGATTTGTAAACATTTATAAAATCTCAAAAACAAACCCAACAGTGTGCAACAAAACAAACAGCTGCCATTTGTTTTTAGTAAATAAATGTTCGTAATGATTCACTTTTAATGTGTGTATGCGAGTAGGAGTTGGTATTGGGTTACCAAGCTCGTCTTTGACAGACGAGATCTTCAATGAAATAAGGTTGGGAACCACTGGTCTAAATTACTAATACCTAAAGAGTTTCTGTGTTTCACGCAAAATTTGATTATATTTGTTGCTCATTTATTGTCTTTTGACATTCACCAATCAGGTAGCAATTACATTATATGTAGTCTAACCCCCAATTTACACAGAGTGCGAGAGTGGTACGCTTTGTTAGCTATGTGGTTTCACAACCTCAGTGATGCGGTGTGTCCGGTGTACACCAAACCATAGACTAGATTTGCTACAGAGCACAACTCTGCTGTAACTCATCACTCACGCACCTGATGTAAATTGGGGGCAACTCAGTGGCTGCCATGGCTGGGGTTGAGACTCCACTTTGGCCCATGAAACCAAGTTTGGGGTGATACACAAAACGGGATAAAAACAGTTCCTATGGGAATAGTTTCCCTATAAATGATGTGCAACCTCAAAGTTATAAACTATACAAGTTAAATTTTCTTTTTTTAGCTTTTATTATTATTATGTTTTTTTTTTTTTGCAATCTTTGTCTAATCAGTCTGAGTCTAAAAGGCTTAGGAACAACAAATTATGGATACTATATCTGCCTGCTTTCTGTGTGTATATGTAAACACCAATCTGGACTCTTGACATGCAGTAATGTGCCTTTCTCTGTTTGGGTAAGCTAAGCCCAAGCGTCACCTTTTCAACTGAGATATTTATTACAACACGTGCAGCCATTACGTGGAGTTGGAGCAGTCACAAGATTCAGAGCTGCATGTGATCGGCTGCAGAGGGACATGGAGATCTTTAGACTGGTACAGAGGATGAAATGTATGTCCCGCAGGACTAGCAGTTAAGGACACCAGGCAGCTGGCTTTAACTAAAACCTACATAGAAATTTCACTAATAAACAGCCCTAAATGACCTATGCTTATAGCTGGATTGATTTATGGACAAGTTTGTACATTTCCTCAATTGTATAGCATAAGCACTAAATTTAATCTAAATGAATGTCTCAGATAATGTTTAAGAGTTGGTCCATGACTGTTTTTTCTTCTACCAGAGAACTCCTACAGCCTCCAGAGAGTAACACCAGAATCTAAATGTGCAAAGAGCCTCAAGGACAACATGTAGACTTCGATTTTGGGATCAACGGAACAAAACTGAAGCATGTGACCTAAATTGAAATAAAAGAGAACATTTTTATATTTGTTCAAGTTAGGGTTGTCACGGTAACCGGTATAGCGGTAAACCTCTGTAAAAAAGTTGACAATAAAAATAACCGTCCAGTTTTTAAAAAAACTAAATTATCTCGGTGGGTTTACCGCGACCGCGGTTTAGGCGCGGTGACCCTTACCAGCCACCGTCGCTTCTGCTGAAGGTCCCGCGCACACGCACTTTTTAGTTTGCAACCAAAACTTTGAAGCTGAAATAACGGCCGAAGGAGGAGACGGCAGCGCCCAGGACATCCATCAGCCCTCAAAGAAGACTAAATCGGAAGTATGGGCATATTTTGGATTTCTGAAAAATGCTGAGGGACAGTTAATAGAAGACTGCTATCCTGTTTGCAGAACGTGCAGGAAACAAGTGTCTGCAAAAGGCAGCAACACTTCGAATCTAATGGCACATCTGCCTGACCATCACCCACGTCTCTACAGCCAGTGCAAGGTAAGTTAACATTAGCATTTTAGCTTAAATGCATGACGTGAGGACTTTTGGTTGAGGGAGAATGCACTACATACTGCAGCCGCAGCGCCCTCTGCCAGCATTTAAACTGAGTCACAGACACCCTGTTGCTGGATGAAGCATCTTATTTGTTGATGATGAAGAGAAATATACAATTAGTTCCTTGTCATTGATTTGTTTACTTATTCAATGCCATTTATACTTGAACATTTGGATTTGATTACATAGTGTAGTAGTTATTTTAGTAATTTGTTTAAAGTGGCTATTTATTTTAAATACATATTTTTTTAAGGTTGACTTCAAGTCAAGTGTGGACTGGAGTTTTAGATTTTCATTTTGATAATGAAGAAAACAAGTATATGAGAAAACAAGTGGTGTTTCTTTGATTTGTTTACATATTGTTTATGTTTCGAATGTTTGGATTTGTATAATTTAAACCTGCACTGACTACTGTAACATGTTCCAGAAAAATAAGCTATTTGTTCCTTTACTTGTGAAAAGTTGCACTTTTGCTAAGGCTTTGTGTTATTTTAGGTTTAATAAACACTGTTAAACCTTTTCAGAACTATTTCAGTTTGTGTAGAACAGGCCTATCAATGCTTTCTGAACATATGCAACACCGTTAAAAAAATACGCGATAATACCGAAAACCGTGATAATTTTGGTCACAATAACCGTGAGGTTAAATTTTCATACCGTGACAACCCTAACCTGTTGCTCATCAGGCTTGCCATAGGACACGCAGGGCTTTATGGGAGATAATGATGGAAGACGAAAAAAATAAAGTAAACAGATGTGTAATTATCTGTTTTTTTAGAACACAGCAAATACACTTTCTTGGCAATCCTTGTCATTGTGCACAGAAAAAAGTTTAAACAGAAAAAGAAACAATGTGTGTGGACATGGAAATTCCCGGGCAGCCATGTTGACGCATGCACCGTGTGAGCGGCACTGATACATTTGAGTTGCTTCTCTGATTCAACAGTGCAACATTCTCACAAGTGATGAGCAAAATATCAAACATATTTGATATTCGTGCGAATACACTATTACTGATTGGGAGCTGGTCGTGATGTGTTAATCGCTTCTCGTAAATCCTGTATACTACACAGTAAAACATTGGGTGTTAAAATCACAGTGTAAAATAATTTTAACCTAGATAGAGTATTTACAACTATTTGAAGAGTAAATCAACTCAAACTGTAGAGTTAAAATTCGGTGTTAAAATCTGCAGACATGCAGAGTTAATTTCTACTCTACAGAGAGTTTATTTCATTTACCCGCCTATTTCCAAAGAGTCATTAAAAGCTGCTTGGTGCTTGTCTGAACCAGTCTGGACTTGCTCTGGAGTGCATGGTGCCAGTCAGGTAAGTCAATTTTAGCATTTCTAAATTACTAATGTGGTTTTGAAATTATTGTTCAAGTTAAGGTTTTGTAATGTAACTATTGTCATTAAGGAGTAAGGACACTGCAGACTGCTGCTTTAGTCAAATGTGGTCACTGGGACAGAGACGAGTCACCATACAATAAGTTAGACTTATTTATTAATTTTGTTGTTAATGGAGTTAAAAAACTGTAGGTAAAATATGTGTAACATTAGAAGTCGCTCCAAATAAAGGCAGGTATTTGTGGTGAAGTTCTAGTAACTTTTAAATTTTGAAATATTAGCAATTTAGCATTATACTGAACTTATCTGTGTCTGAATATTGTGACGTGCAACATTTATCTGTACCATATTTATATGTCGATGATCTGTACCAGTTTAAACAATTAAATAAGTGTTAGGTCAAATTAAATATATAATATGACCCACCATTGTTAGCATTCTTAGCTAACCTTGTTGCTAGCTTACTTGCGATAAAGCTATCATACTCCTATCAGAGCACATGGAACCGTTGGACCGCATCGTTCGAGTTAGTTTTCCGAGTAGCAGCGCAGCACCGCTAGCATAGAAGCTAGCAGGCCTTACCACCTGATGGAAGTCTGTCGGGCCCTCCTCGGCAAGTAGCAATGTCCGCTTAAATAATGCTAGTTTTTCTTACAGAAGATCATTACCAAAGTATGATGTATAATAACTATTTGTTTTGCCCGTTGTGCTTGTGCAACAGTTTGTGTGTTGTAAAATTGTGACACTAATTAACAGAAAGAAGTTACGTTACAGCAGACGCCTACAAAGCGAGCCGAGTAGTCGATGTGTGGCTGTGCTCGGGGTAAAGTGCGCATCGTCCTGCTTGCGACACAGCCATTTATTTGTCGAATTTTAACTTCTTAAACGCCGAAACGTATTTTTAAAGTACTGTCATCATCAATAAAATAAGTGCATTTATAAAGTTTTGATGCCTACATCGCCTATAAAAATCTTACCGTATGTGACAAATTGGGAACCCCATATCTGAACCTCTATTTTTGCTCGTTGTTTGTGTGATACACATAGCTCACACAAGGATGCAGGCATCCTGGAATGGCTAACAAAGCTAAGTCCAGTCACAAAGACAAAATGTACCAGAACCCGAATAAACCTTCTATCCTGGATTGAGTCGTGTGTGGCTATGAGATGACTTAAGGCAACAGTCGACCAGTTTAACCACTATCACAAACGAGCATCAGACACAATTAAGATTTCAGGCTGCAGCAGCTGACTTGATGTTTTTCTTTTGTTATTACTGGAGCATTTATCTAATTATTGATATAGAAATTATCTTTGTATATTTATTTTTTCTAAAATAAAGCATCTCATCTAAAGCACTATACACTATTAGGGGAAATTAATGTTTTTTTTTTTTTACTTTTGTTTTAACAGGAAAATGCTGCTGCGTGTTTCATTTAGTGGGGAGCAGAAGTATGTAAGACTGTCTGACCTAACACTTGATGCCTTCCTGAAAGAAGGTTAGTATAAAACAATATTACAGTATTTTACTTGGTGAATCTATACAATTTATCATAAGACATTGTGTGAACTGCTGAAGTTGATCATTTTCTCTGCCTTTAATTAAAATCAACTATATTGACCTATTCACCTGATTTTTAACCTGTCAGCAGTTGGTAAATAACATCAGACTTTACCCTTTGTTTCTCTTATTTAGTGTGTCTAAAATTTGACATACCAGGAGAAAAACTGTTCGATCTGAAGGTGTATGACCAGTCTGACACCCAAATTGATGCTGAGGTTTTTGAGGAAATAGTGAAGGAGTCCCCAGGCACATTTCGAGTCATGATGAGTAATGAAGAACTTGGTAAGGACTATTTAAAGTCGTGTTCATTTTTAACCTAAAGGTTTGGATTGGAGCATCACAGTTACATTTAATATACTTTTGTCTTTGTATTTTTTTGTTGTTGTTTTTTTTTCCACTTTGTGTAGGTTCTTCTCTATCACCATTGGCTACATCATCTTCAGCATCTTCTGATGATACTATTATTCTGAACTTCACCATGTGTGATCCTGCTGAAGATTCAGCAACTGATGGAGGAAATCAGCCTAAAAAGCCATGTCACATAAACTACGAGGCACTGGCAGTGAGTAATATTCATTACTGTTAAATCTAACACTCATATGTGTACCTCAGTTTTTGATGACTACATTCTTCATTTCATTTTAAGTTGATTAAACAGATCCTAACTACAAAGCCTGGTGGTGAACGCATCATGCAGGAGTACGCAAAAACCAAATCTTTGACAGATGCCACCAGAAGACAGATGATAAACATTCTAGCTGCTGAGATGACAGAAAAGCATGGGTAAATTTATATAGGCTAAAAATAGCATATTTACTATATTTATTTTGATATCAAATGTGTGACAGTCATCATTGTGCTTATTTATCAGAACATCTCCCCCTCGAACTGTCAGAGTGATGTATGCACAAGGAATTGTTGCCTTGTTTCCATATCTGGAAGACCCCCTTTCAAAACATGGATATGTAAGCAAAATGGTCGTAACAACATTAAGCTAAATATTGATGGTATAAATACTGATAACATATTCTGTATCTTTGTGTTTTATTATATAGGAACACTATTACGATCCAGAGAGTGGGTCAGGATACCTTGCATGGCGCTTGAAGACCATTCAAAGAAAAGCTGCTGAGGAGAAGGGTGCATCAGTAAGGAAATCTACCAAAAGTAAGTTTACAAATCAGTTATAGTATGATGGCAATAAAATGTCAAATGTGTGGGCACAAGCTCATGTATTTATTTTTTTCTGAAGTTGGTGGGCCAGGCCATGGACAATCCAACTTAGCTGCTGACAAAATGCAGTCTAATGAGGATGTGGAAGCAGCTCTTGCTGTTTTGAAACACACTGCTGATGAGGACACTATTCGTGAGAAGATGAGAGCCACATTTGCATATCGCAATTCACTGGTCAACGATGACAAGACAACAGATGTCTTCTCAGTCTTTCCACGGTTTTTGGACACACCGGGACTGGTAAAACATTGTTTTTGTTACAGAAATATCCTGGACATTATGAAGTGTCACCAATAGTGGTTTTATTTATTTATTTTGTCCTTTATTTTTGCAATGCAGATAGAACAAGATTTCAGACTTCTGTTTGGTGAGGAAACTGCCAACAAATTCTTGGTGAAGTGGCCCACCTCTATTAAAGAGAAGGTTATCGTGGAAAGCCATAGACTGGTACCCACTCCAGAACTCTTACACTTGCTGCACAACACTGAGTCAGCAGCTGAAGATGAAAATGGTATGCGTGTAATAAAGGTAATTATGACAATTTAATTTATTTGTAACATTTTGTTAATCAGATGCATGTCTTTTTTTACAGGCTGGGACAGTGACATGTCTGCAATCTTGCTGCTGCTACATCTGCTACCACCTTCTGCACAAGGACGAAAGAGGCCAGGAAAGATGTCTGCATCTCAAGCCGCAGATCACCTCATCAGATTCCTAAAGGTATGCTGGGCGCTTTTTTAAAATATACTTCCCATCACCTCACTTTAATGCCCAGTTTGAAGTTACCTTATCTATTGTCAGTCTTGACACTAAATACTATTATTTTTCTGTCTTAGGCTGGAACCAGTGTACAACAGCATCTAGACCATATTAGCCAAAGCTGCCAGCCCTACCTTCTTGCTCAGGGAACTACAAGAAGCAGGATCCACACCTTCTTCATTGTGATCGACAAGCATGCACTTCCATGCAAGGCAACTGGTTCAGTGGGAGCTCTTGATGAACTCTTTAAAGCTCATTATGTATTCGGTACGTCATACAGTCATGCCCTGACCAACTTTTTCACTTTTCTCCAAACAACCGTTTACAACATCGATGTAGCAGAAACAAAACAAACTCCCAGAGTTGCAGAGTTGCGAGCAAGAATGCTGCGCTAGAATCGGGTGAGCCATAACAATGAAGTGTTTTCTTTGCAAAAGGGACCGTGGTACACCAAACAGCCTTATTAAGCACCTTAAAGTAATCCATGGTCTCTGCACTGGCAGGACTCTTTATCTTAAATGTGGCCAAATGGGATGCTCACGTTCTTTTGGTAGTTTTTCTGGTTTTAGAAAGCATCTAAACAAGTGTCATGTTGACAATTCATTTAATTCAGTTGAAGAACCCAATGTTTCATCTTGTCAAAGTGTTCCTAACACAAGTAATTCCACTGATTTTCAAGTATCTAAATGTTTAGAGACCGAGTCAGGTTTATCTTCAGCTAACCTTGTAAATAGTTGTGCAAGTGTAATTTACGATCTACAGGCTGCAGGTTTAGGCCAAAGCATTGTGAACTCTGTTGTTGGTTCCATGGAAGAGATAGTTAAAGATGTTCAGCAGCATGCAAAAGAAACTGTCATTAGACATGTATTTAATGATGAAAGAGAAACAGAAGTTTGCAAAAAAGTTGAAGCTTGTTTTGACGACTTAGATAATCCTTTTTCAATTCTTAATTCAGAATACAAGCGATCAAAATTTTTATCAGAAAAAAGGGAAATTGTAGAACCACTTGAATACGTAATTGGCTCCAGATTTGACACAAGGCGAAATAAAAGCACTGGAACATATGATCAGATAGTAGTTAAAGATAAATTCATGTACATTCCAATTTTATCTACACTGCAATCAGTATTCAATAGTCAGTATGCTGCAGAAATGTTGATAAGCTTAGACACTAATGACTCAACACTCAGAGATATTAGTGATGGTTCTTTTTTCAAAACTCATCCTCTGTTTTCAACTGAAAAACATACAGTACAGATACAAATGTTTTATGACGATTTTGAGGTTGCAAATCCTCTTGGTTCCAAGCGAAGTATTCACAAAATGGGTGCAATATATTTTACTTTAAGAAATTTTTCTCCAAAATGGAATTCCGTCTTGGCCAACATACACCTCTGTGCTTTGTTTCATGCACAAGATCTTAAACGATATGGTTTTAATGAAATCCTTGCTCCTGTTGTTCGAGACATTAAAGTGTTGGAAAGTGATGGCATTGTTATTCCACTGTATGGTGGTTGTGTTCGTGGCAGTTTGGTCCAGGTTACTGGTGATAATTTAGCCTTGCATAGCCTGTTTGGTTTGGTGGAGTCTTTTAGTGCAAGGTACTGTTGCAGGTTTTGTTTAGCTGAAAAAGATGACTTTCAAACAGAATTTTCTGAAGATTCTCCAAAAATAATATTGCGCACCAAAGACACCCACACTGCCCACTGTCAAGAGATGGCTGGTTATCCCTCTCTTCCTTATGTTTTTGGTGTAAAGAGTTCATGCGCACTAAATTCACTGACTTATTTTCATACATCTGAGAACTTTGCAGTTGATGTGATGCATGACATTTTAGAAGGGGTGGCCCAGTACGAACTAAAGCTTTTGTTTCAGCATTTTAAAGGACATTATATCACACTGAGAGAGCTGAATTTGAGAATACTGAATTTTGATTATGGATTCATGGAAAGAAACAATCGGCCAGTTGCAGTGAATTTAAGTGAGGAGTCTAATGATTTGGGACTGAATGCAATTCAGTCGTGGTGCTTGCTAAGGAATGTTCCTCTCATTTTTGGAAATTTGATAACCTCCACTGATCGACATTGGGATCTACTTCTTTTATTACTTCAAATAGTCAACATTGTATTGTCTCCTAAGTTGTCACAAGGACTTTGTGTATATTTGAAACATTTGATTGTGGATCACCACAAACTGTTCAAGAATTTGTATCCACATAAGAAACTTTTACCAAAGCACCATTTCCTCATCCATTATCCACGTTGTATTCAGAAAATCGGACCTGTACTTCATACTTGGTGCATGCGCTATGAAGGTAAGCACAATTTTTTCAAAAAACAGCTTAAATCATTTAAAAATATCACCAAAACTCTAGCCAAAAAACACCAGAGACATATGGCATACATTTGGCAATCTTCTTCTACTTTTAATCGTTTAGACATTGGTCCAGGGAAAATGGTGTCTTTGAAAATGATAAAAGGAGGCTCTGTTATTGCCATGTCAATGCAAGTGCCACATGGTATTCAAGTTATGAAAGTCAACTGGGCAAAACACAATGGCTTTATTTACCGCCCTCATCTGGTTATTTGTGGCAAAGTTGATTTTGAAATGCCGATATTTTATCAGATTGAGTCAGTTCTGATAATACATGAGAAACTGTTTCTGCTAACTGTGCCTTTATGCACAGTTAGCTTTCAGGAACATGTCCATGCATATGAAGTGGCCAGGACAACACAAGATTTGGTTTTGTTTCATGCTGACCACCTGCTGTATCCCAGGCCTTTTGATATACAAATGTCATATGGAGTGAATGACTCACTTCTCCTTGTTGTTCCATATTGTTTTCTGTGGTGATTGCATTATTCAAAAATGTTTGATTACAAATAGTAATGTGATTATGGACAGTAGCTTTCAATGTCCAACTTTTTATGCAACTATTACAACTGTTTATACATTTGAGAATGTAAAGTATCTTTGCATTGTGAATAAATGCTGTCAAAGTTACCTTTTGTCTGAGATTATTTTTATTTGATAGATCTACATGAACTAGATATTTAAAACAACACTGGAGAAATAAAAATCAACACTATAGAGAAATTAAATTTGACACTAAAGACTGTTTTTTATATCTAATTTTGGAGTTAAATTAACTCTTCAAAGTGTAATATTTTACTCTGAAAAGTGTTCATAAACCACAGTGTTAATTATTTCAACACATTGCAGTGTTAATTTTAACACAAATTTGAGTAAAATTAACACTGAAAATGTAACACTGATAAAAGAGTAAATTTTACTCTATTTTCGAGTGGGACCAAATGTTATCTGACACGGAGTTAAATTCAACTCTCTTAGAGTTAAATTGACACAGGATTTTTTACTGTGTATATGACACAAAAGTGAGGAAAATCGGCTCAAAATGGGCCAAAAATCGCACAATACACACCTGGCTTAAAAAGCAAGTCACCCCCGAATCCAGCTTTTTTTCTCTGATAAATTATAAATGTGTGTCTAATCGTGCTGCAGACACGTGTGGTCAATTGTTTTGCACTTTAGTACATTTTAGTTAAAATTTAAATTTTCTGCCTAAAACTGTCAGTGTTGTGCCGTTGTCAGGTAAAAACTCTGCACTGCAGTTGAATTTAAATCTGCCATCACTATTAGCTAAGAGGTACCCTTGAATGTTAGCTGGTACCATATGATGTCACAATGTCGTTGTGAGCCTGTGTGTGTGTGTGTGAATTGGCTAGTGGCTCCGCCCTCTGGGTCTGCTAGACAACAGCATTTGTTGTATTTTTCAAACAGGAAGTGGGAGTGGAGTAATACTCTGGTAGGGGGTGACTTGCTCTTTAAGCTGGTCAGAATTAATCAGTTCCCCATAAAGGAAAAGGTCTTTGTGCCCTTAAATTTTTTGAAAAATAACCATCAGCTGATATCTTGGCTCTAACCTTAAAAAAAGGCAGAAATTAAGTACCATGGTAAAACAAACGTCAGAATTATATTATCTTAGTGAATAAAAACAACCCAAGTAAACAGTAGTTTTATATTTTGACTAATACGCTACGTGAGAGTACATACGGACTATAAAGTGCAAAAATTCACTCTTTGATGCCACAGAAATTCAAGTGATGAAATAAAAAACTAAAATGGTAGTTACTTACAAATCACACGGGCACTTATAGAGTATGGATGTACCACCTCTGCTGATGAACAAATGTGACTTCATGGCTGTAATCCAGGGCAACAGGTTGACCATAATACAAGGTCAGTTTGATGTAGAATTGTCAGTTCCCAAATTAAATTCATCTAATTGAAATATAACATTTTTGCATCCTCTTTTGCAAAGCCGGTGTCTTCTAAAGCCTAAATAATTTGGTTAGCCAAACCTCTACAATTTATTATTGAATTGCAGAGGCAAACAATATATATGCCAAAGAGAAAAATAATAAAAGTGACTTAATAATCTGTAGAATAAATAGCATTAGACAGAATAGTGATGTCATCTATTAGTCAGATTGGACAGTTGAGTACTGACTGAGGTACTGGTTTCAGCCTACAGTTAAAGATCCTAGAGAAAAGCCGGTAAGTCAACAAAACACCAAAAATTCCCACCAGGTTCAATTATTGCAAAATAGCACAGGCATAATCTTCTCTGGCAGCACGAACAGTCTTCTCACGTGAAGCGCCATTTCCTAATATGAGAATAATAAGCTCCATTCATGAAAATCAGTGAAAAGTTTGTTTTCCACAAACAGGACCTCAACATTTTTGAGTCATTTTATGCTATGTGGAGGAGATAATGCAAAGAAGGATTCTCCAGAGAATCAAGAAAATTCTGGACAACCCTGAGCATTCTCTTCACAAGACTGTCTGACAACAGAAGAGTGTCTTCAGTCAGAGGCTTCTTCAGTTTTGCTGCAACACTGACCGCCACTGGAGATCCTTCCTGCCAACAGCCATTGTAATATACAACATCTCTTTGATGACAATTATTATTATTATTCTGAGCTGCTACAGCAATCAATTTCCTTCTGGGATTAATAAAGTATTTTGAATTGAATTTGAATTGAATGTACTTGTTAAATACTCAAACGGCATTTGCAACAGAAATTATATTTTAAAAAAAGAAATAAAAAAAAGACATTTTGTAACAGGTCTGTAGATGTGCTTCTTGTAACCAACTCCTGTTAAATGCATTCTGAGTATGCACACATTCCCGGTTAAAAGAGTAATAATCAATAGATGTTAAGTTTTGTTGTAGAACATCCAAGATGCATAACCTTCTGTAGACTAATTGATTTATTAACACAAGAGTTTGCAAAATTCTGTAGAGAAAATACTTTCATAAAAACTAGTTATGCTACCGTCAATTTTCAAATAAATATGTATTCAGTTGTAAAAATTAAACTTATAAGGACTAGAAACTTTTGTGAAGACTGGTTGCCTTCAGGTAATTTTATTTAATTTTTTAAACAGATGACCTAATGTTGATTTACCATTTAAAGTCTATGGTATATTATCTAATATATTGATGATTTTTTACATTTTAGCATGCTTTAAAGTTTTCTCTAGCCCATTCTTTGGCATCAGAATTCTGTAACAATCAATGCATGACTTTGAGTACATTTAACATATTTTAAAGTCAAACCAAAGACCACATTTGTAGCTAGAAAAGGGAGAATATCTGATTTTCATGAGACATTATTTAAAATATGAGAATGAACATTTTGTAAATAAAGTAGTATTTCCTGGTATTGCACTACTTGTATGGCATATTAAAAGTCATTAGTAATTATAACTGATTAATTTGATAAGTAAATTAGTTATAAATGTAGGCAAATTGTGTGTAATCAAGCTTGTGAAGAAAATACTTAAATTTATGTTTCAGGTTTAGTCGTCTGGCCTTCAGACTGGTCGTTGCACAGCCAGCCATATAAAAACAAGCAGCTTTTGTATCAGGCAACACACCCCCAAGATGTCACAGTCAATGGTTTGGAAGCGCAGGCTCCTAATAGCTTGAGCTATGCAATTTTCTTTTATTTATTGTAGCAAATCATAAATATATCTCACTTAAGATTTGATATCACTTTTATAAAAACAGCGCTGATAGTGTTTAAACGGTAGATCGATGCAAACACCACCACCCACCTTACGGTAACGTTTAGGTCGCTCTCCTTTTCTTACCAAACACTGAAAGGAATACGGCTATTTTTTGGCTGCAATTTTAAAACCACTGAAAACAGGATACCTCTATTGTAAACTGGTACCATTTAACAGGTGAATATTGGGTCAAATGCTTTTGCGTGTATATAAATAATACCGCTCAAGTTCGGGTATAATTATAAATGGTAAAACCCTGAGACAAAAGCCCACTGCAGCTCATTCGCTGCCCATACAACGGTCCCCCTCCCTAGCGCTCCAAGCCCCGTCACAGCCTCGCTGGTTGACTGGGGCATCGCACTGTGCTCCGCTCCGACATTTTCCGATCAGCTCCCTGAACCTTCTCTTTAAATGCAAGCACTTACCGAGAAACAGACACGGTAGAAATGTCTGTTACCGGGTAGAAACTGGTCAATGTGTGTAACGCACGTGGCACACAACTATACCAAACCTACGCACATAACATTCAATTTCAGTTGACGTCAAGTTAGCCTAACGTTAGCCTGCTCGTTTCAGCCAGATGGCTAACTAGGATTTTTACCATGACCCGAAACAATTTTTAACCACAAAAAATGTGTCGTACTCACCTTTAAATTGGCTCACGTGTTCCTACCGACTCATTGACGTTCCACTATGCGAAAAGATTAAGAGTCTTTAACGGTTATTTTCCTCAATATTGTACGTTAAACGTAGCCTACGGCTGTGTGACGTTCATTGCTGGTTTTGAAAACATCCCAGTCGTTCGTCTGTCTCAGAGAAAAGCCTAGCAAACATGCAAGCGTCGTTTTCATTGGTCTGGAAGAGTCACGTGACTGATTGAGCCCCACAGAGCTTAGAAGGTCTCCGTCTGCTGGGTAGATTGTAGATGGGGATGTGAAACGATTTAGAAGCGCTTTTATCGAAGCAGTGAGTAAAACCGCACTTTCTTATGCTAACTGGTTTCTTTGTAATCTCGGGTTTTGTAATCTAGTTACACGTTTATCACATTCTACCCGTTTTAAACGTGTAAATTCGGACCGACAAGAGGTAAAAGGGAGAACACGAATGGCCGCTTGACGTCATCTTTTCCGCTGCTGTGTTGCGGTCAGTGAGAAATTTCTGGAAGATCAAGGCTGAGGTTAAGAGTGATAGTGGTTCTGCATTTTGTTCTGTTGCTCTGCGAGCATTGCCTTCGTGATTTGTTTGCAATGTTCACAATAAACTACGAACATTATTTTTTTAATGCCCGCCATTCTTTGTATGAGTCAGCTTTGAATCTGTTGCGCAGTGACATTTGCATTAGGGTGGGCCTTACGCGCATGCGTCACGGTGCATAATGTTGCAGAGCCGGATTCGAAGTGGGGGAGGGCACCGGCTAGACACCGGAGGGGGCGGAGGTTGAAAATGAAATGGCACTAACAGTAAAGAAGCTCTGTATTTTGTGCATCTTTGGGCGCGTAGTTCATTTTATATTTTGCGTGAATCACCTTTTAAATAAACAAAAATCCATAAAAAAATGTGTCATTTTTTTAGTAGCCAATTACAGATCAGCTTTAAATTCTGGTTAGTTGAAACAACGTCCTACATCTCAGTGGGACCAAAATGAAAGAACTATCGATTGATTATATAGGAACTGTTTGTCATCGGTCTCTTTTCCAATAAACATATTTAAACTAAAGAAAGTTCAGGTAATCAGGTGACCTGTTATTTCTTCAGGTTGGTGCATAAAACACTGAAAGGTGTATCTGCAGTGCAGATAATGAAGAAAATGTCATGTGTTAATCTGTCAACACATAAATAACCATCATTCAGCATATATTAACAGCTGACAACTGTTTACACTTTAGCAAATAAAGTTGATAACATTTTTGTTTTACTACAGCTACATTCACAGACATAAGCACTTTTTCTGTAAAAACAGGCAATATTTATGCTCCACCCCACTTGAATTTCTTAATTTTGTTAAATTTTCTATTTTATAAATGGGTTGTTTTCATGTGACATACTTGTAGAAGATGCAGAGACTTTTATGTTGTAAATGACTATTGCAGTCATTTTCATTTATCCCCTTGAACATTGTGACTAGTTGCAAAAATCTACCTTTTACAGAGAAAGATGTGTGGCTACAAACAAGTCTGACTAGCTTTGTATTAAAACAAAAGTAAAAATGTCACTGAAATTTACTCGATAAAAGCTGCTTCTAAAAGCCAAAATTGAGATGTTTGATTTCTATTTCAATCAATATCTTGTAAGTCACAATATGACAGCCACACAACAGGTACATGAATATTTTATTTACACAGTCATTTCAGTTTAAACATTATAGCTTTAGGGACAAATTCCTTTCAACAAATTTAGATTAGGTGTCCCACATTTGTCTACAGGTCCGATCTTACGCCAAATCCAGGTCCTGGGGGAGGTCCTTTGAGAGAAGTTAATCCGCCAACAGGCTCACAAGAGAAACGGCCATTCCTGCAAATATATTAAAATGAGTTTAATATGACTCGAAAACAAAAACGTTGCGTGATAGAGTATACAAATGATTCCAAGTACCTTGGTCCAGGTGGTGGAACTCTTCCTGCCTTCAATTCATCAATGATAACTTCAATATCCTTTGGCGTAAGGTCCTCCTGAGGAAACGCAGAGAAAGAACAAAGAAACAACGTCTTATTGTTACAGTGTCAGTGCCCACATTGTTTATCAGATCTTTGTGTGACCACATACAAAAAAATAGAGAAAATACTAAAAGAAAAGGTGTAAAAGAGCTTTAAATGATAATGATTATAGCGCATCATAAAAATGGTTTTCAAAGTCACTGGATTTGCATTCTTAATAAACATATACATTTCGCAGTTCCAAGTATAATATGTAGTTGAGTAATAAGCACACATTTGACAGCAAACGCTAATAGTAGACATGGTAATGAATGTTTGCAGGTTTTTAACGGGAAACTTAACTGATTTTGAGCCGTAATTTAGACGTCTCAAACCAAAATTCCCTAAAGATAGAAACTGAAATGATAATCTTCAGTTAACAAATCTCGGTGTTCTTCCATTTTAACATTAGCCTGTGCTTGAATCAAGAGAGTGGGAACTCCAAACTTTCATCAAGTTTCCAGTGTAATTTAAGTAAAAACCTTCAGCTAAACATTCTAACATTAAGTCTACTTTTCTTTATTTCTCAACCAGAAAATGCAACATCATGTATTTCCAGCCAGAGATAGGAATTATTACATTTCTAATATGCCAGAACCAAAACCCATCATTAAAGTTTGCCCATTCAGGGCATTTATCCTGTAAGCCTTTAGCCACAATGAACATTTCCACCATTATTGTGACTGTTGGCTCGATCACTGAGCAGGTGCAAAATTTTTATTACTTTAAGCGAGAGCTTTAACATTGATCTCATGATTGTTGGATTAGAAACTTGACCAATTTCATATTTGACACCACTCTGCAGCCCTCTGCTGACCAAAAACCTCACTAGATAGGTTTGTTGAGTGGGTAGGTGTTCTAGGGGGCACTCTTGTACCTGCATTACGGCTGTTGCTGTACTGCTAGTGGTTAGCATTTTTAGTTTGACGATCATTTATAAAAATCTTAAGGAGAAAAGCAAGAACTTCACATTTTTGTTGCCACTGTCCAACAATGTAGATCTTTTTACTTTGTTTATTTTAGTGTTAGCTTGTAAAGACTGAGTCAGTCTGCGTCAGCGCGGAGACACGCAACGCCATTATCCATCCTTGCGTAGGGCCCCGGCAGGCACGCAAGTACGTACGGAGTTGAGCCCACTTGTTTTAAACATCCATCTGTCGAGACGGAGAACGCAAGCTTGTGATTGGTCAGGACGCCGCTGTTGTCTACACCGCCGCCATTGCGCCCTCAAAAACATAAAGAGAGCCGAGGATAACTAGCGGCAGACACAGAGAAGCTTGAAGAATATCTCGCGAAAAAACCTCTAAAATATGAACGTTTAATTCCGCTGTGACTGGAGGAGTGAAAAGATGCGCAGCAAGCGTTTTATTTGTGTACGGAAATGACAGGAAACGTGGGTTTAGAGGTGGCAAGCGCATGAAGAGGTGGAAGAGAATGAGAGACAAATTTGTCTGTGTTAAAAAGTCTCTTATATACAAAAAAACACAATATAAACACACCATCTTGGACCGATACATGACAGGATACCACAGAACAGCGCTACGCCCTCTGCTGTCCTGCCGGGGATTTGCTTTGCAACTCTCCCCAGGAGACGGAGAAGTATGAGAGCAAAACTCTTCCGTCAATCCGTGCGTGTCTGTCCCTTGCGGAGCTGACGGAGAAGCATGAATCAGGCTTTAGTGTTAGCTACAGCAAGGTTGTTTACTATGGTTGTAATTCCACTTTTAACCAGTAGGGCAGAGGAGTAAGAACCTGTTCAGTGTTAAGTCTAAAAACCCTTTTCAGATAGACATTCTGGAATATGTGTGGACAATATGAATTCCATTACAACACAACATTTTTATTGCAAAAATTATGCAGCTGCACCTGCTACTGTATTAGCAGCAAAACAACAAACTGCATGCATGCAGTTTCTCAGTGACTTTAAAACATCACCTCCACCATAAAACTTTTTCTGATGCTCCAAAAACAGAAAAATATCCCTTACCAGGGTTTTTTGAATATTAAAAAAAATCAGAAAATTACTTTAAATGTTAAATAATAGTTAACATCACTTAAATGCAACAGCAAATTCTCTCTCATTGCTACTGAGCATTTTCTCCACTTATGTGGTTATGACATAAAGCTGTTGCTGCTATTGGGAAGTGATCTGTGCTGGACCAAACTAGGAGAATATTAAGATTTTTTGAGGGAAAGAGAAAAACAATTGTCTACCTTTCAGAAGAGGAACTGGCAAAAAACTACATGGAAAATATGTGAAAACGTTTGTTTTTAACCCCAAATTTAACAAGTTTACCTAGATCTTAAAAAGCAGCTCAGATGATGAAACTGCAACTATGATTCTGATAACAAGCTAACAAATTGAACTAGCTCCTCTTAGATAACCGGCTAGCAGAGCTTCTGACAGACAGTTTATGTGCAGCAGCAAATCAACTATCCTGATTAACAAGGTTATAAAAGCTCATAAATGAAAAATCACTTTGATGTGTGGGGGAACTTTTCCAGGCCCTCTTTAGCAGGGTGGGACTGGGAGGAGAGTGCTGTAGCCTTTTAGCTGGAAGCTAACCGAAGCCTGGGGCTAACACTAGCGACATGAAGGTGGGTTGGTTCACCGGCACATGTCAGAGTCAGCCCGGTAAAAATGATTGACACCGAGCGGAGTCACGTTCACGTTTGAAAGCAGCGCTGATTCCAGAAACAGCACAAAGTGCGTTCGTTGTTCTGAGCCAGCATGACGAATAAGGGAACAGCGCCGCAAACTCTGTTCGGGTGTTGCTTTCCAAAAGGGTCTATGTAGGGGTGGGCGTATTACGTGAACGGGACCATCTGATTGGCCGCTTATCAGAAGGATTACATTTGGTCATAATACTTCCACGTAAAAAACTGCTGGTTTACAAAAAGCTGATGTATGACACGGATGGAAATGTTTGTTTTTGCCGTGTTTTGCGATGGGCCTATCGCACGTCCTGTTATCGCGATGATGATAATTTTTCGATGTATTGTGCAGCCCTAGTTAAAAGGAATCACGGAAGCGGTGTGATGCGCTCTGTCGCGCGTCTACGAGACGGTACCGTAGGAGGCGAGCTGCCATGGTTCGCTGCATGCTACAGGAGCGAGCTATCTAGGTGCGCACAGCGTCCCCCGGTCCCCTCCTCCTCCCTGTCCGGAACTCAACCTCACCGGTCTGAAGCAGCCACCTTGTCCGTAACAAGTCCGGACCTGTTACTAGGGGCTTCATCCGGTTTAATTACGGAAAACGTTATCCGGATGTTTGTATTCAGACACAAAGGTCTTACGGACAGAGTCCGAAACATTTCCGTTTTTCATGGCCTGTCTGAAGGGGGCTTAAAGGTTTTTTGCATTTTTATCTGCAATCAGGTGTTTTACTCACTTAAGCAAGTTAAAATCAGGTCTCAGGCGACTAAATCTAAAAGTTCAATATCGAACAAAAAACTGCAGATAAGGGAAATTAATTTAGCTTTTTCCTAACCGTATGTAGAGTTTTGGGCTCAAATTAGCTTTCTTAAGTTTTACAGTTTTGTATACAGCAAACTAAAAAGAACCCACATCCCATGTTTACCCCCAAATTCCACTACCTCCGCTCCGCCCCCGCCTTCCACAGCCGCTCGCTTCCGAACTCAATTTTTACTGATACCCGCTCTACAACGGCTCCGCTCCGGTGCGGAGACCTGAGGTGCGCAAACAAGCATGCGCGGGATTTTCGAGATCTTGCGATACAGTCCGAGCAATAAACGCGGAAGTTAGATCCAAACATCCGTTGTGTGGGAGAAGCATCGAAATGAACCGTTTAATCTGCCCATCATTTGTGTTGAGAGATCAGCAGTGTTTGGATCAACAAAGTGTGACTACTTTGATAGTGGAAACTGTATTTATGGCTTACTTTTGTGCATTTAAAGTTCAGCCGCCATTGATAGTTGTTAAAAATTGTTAAACCTGTGCATATGAAACAAAAAACGCTTTTTGTTTATCGATTTATTGTGAAATAACGGAAGCTGTGCTTGCTCCCTTTCCTGTTGGGCGGTTGTGATTCCTGTCCATTGACTGCGGAGGTGTTCCGGCGTCCGGCAAAAATGGGATCGATTCTATTTTTGCCGGACGCCGGAACAGAGGGCGGCGCACTGCCGCAGCACGGCCGCAGTAGTGGAATAGCTCTGATTGACTACAACGGGACCGATTTTGCTGCGGAGTTCGTGCCGGAGCGGAACGGAGGTAGTGGAATTTGGGGGTTAAAGTAAGTTCCACTAAAGTTGTATCAAATATTCACAGAATCTAACATTTACAGCTCAAAACACCATATTTACCAATATGATAGGTGAATAAACAGATAACTTGTAGTTTCCAAGGACTCTGCATATTTCAGATGGCTACTAATTCATTTAAAGTTAAACACACTGACTACATTTGCTGTTAATAAATGGCACCATAACTTGCTGTAATAACCGTATGTCAGCAGTTTAACAGAAGCGCCTCCTTTTTGAGTTGTTTTTACTTTAATTGGGTCATTCTATTTTGCTTTGCTTGCAGTAACTCAGTTTCTCAGAGTGAATTAATGCAGAATTAAGTTCACATAATGTTTAACACAAATCTGAAAGGAACTCTTTTAATATCGCTTCTAGCTAATAAAAGTGATTCATTTCCAAACTGATTCAAGGGTGCTATAGTACTGCAAACACTGACTTTATTGTACTTGCACGGCCTCAGCAAAATGAGGCTGAGAATACAACTTTCTGCAGACAACCTTTTCATTTTCAGGTTTTAAACAAATTTTGTTAACGTAGTTAGGATGTTAATTGAGGAGGCCATCTGCACAGAGTAGCAGAATACTCACATAATAGTTGTCATTGATCTGGACCATCGGAGCATTCACACAGGCGCCCAGGCATTCCACTTCTATTAGAGTGAACATCTTATCTGGAGTGGTTTCTCCAACCTTAATACCTGCAGACAAATACAGTAAATGTCTGAAAAACGTTAAAACCTTCATACAAACCTGATTAAGTAATTAACTAAGTGGATTATGTCAGAAAGTGAAACCTTTAGTACTAGACTAATTAAAGAAGACTAAGCATAGTCTTCTGTTAGTTTTATCATGAATGTTCCTGCAGCTTGTTCTTTGAATACCACTGACCACTGTATATATCTACACATTTGTATCCAATCTTTTTTTTAAATAAACAATAAAAAAAGTTTGTCTGGATTTTCATCTCTCGATTGGTTTCTCTAAAGGAAAATGGAAAATTACTTCCTCACCCAGTTTGTTCTGGATGGCTTCCAGAATGCTGTCGGAGTTGCAGAGCATGCAGGGTGTCGTTGTGCAGACCTGAATGAAGTATTTTCCCACAGGCTGACGCAGAAACATGGTATAAAATGTAGCTACTTCATACACTCTCATCGGAGCGACCCCCAATACCTCAGCAACCTGAAATATAATGGTGGCAGAGTTTCAGCATGTATTATCCTGTAATTTTCCATCTTGACAGCAGATAAAGAGGAAGTCTTTTTCAGACATGAAATATTAACATCTTCATTATCCTGATAAAGAAAGATCATTCTTGGTCATTGGTTAGTTCAGCTTCAATCTTTGTTGTGACTTCATTCAGACAAACCTGGGAAATAGTGATGTGTCGGTCGCGAACGAACTGGCTCTAAGAGCCGGCTCTTTGAAGTGAACGACGGGAGCCGGCTCGTCTTTGGGAGCCGTCCCCTCCCCTCTTGCTTTAGTGAAAGCTACAGGCGATTGGTCACTATGTGTAACTGTGTGTCCAGACTGTCCACACACAGAGCAGTAGGGGCGGGGAAGAGAGAGGATCAGACTCAGACACACAGCAGAGCACATCCGTGTGGAGGGAGACGAGAGGGAATGAGGAGGAGGAAAAAGGCGAGCGAGAGAGAGGAGAGTGCGATGAAGATGGTGAGAAAATGAGCGCCAGCAGTCGGAAAGGGGAGATTTCTTAGTGTTCCTTTATTAAATCCATAGAAATTATAAATATTTGATATACTGCATTTTTTTACATTAGTAAATCATTCTACATATAGTTTAGCATTATTTTTGGTGACAAATATACTTTACGCAACAGAAAATCTGAGGAGCCACTTGGAAGCCGAAAGAGCCGGCTCTTTTTGGCGAGCTGAGCCTAATTCCCATCACTACTGGGAAAGTGACAGAAAGAAAATGGATGAGCTTAAAATCCATTAATATTTAAGCCTTTAGAGCAGTCTGTGTGATACGTGTGGATTTATCTAGACAGCATTTATAATCAACTTGAGGGAAAATATGGTATTTTACTAGAGCTGACATCACCATCTTCCTCATCATTGCTTTGTCAGGACAAAAACCCCACTACACCTAACTCTTTTTAGTCCTCATAGGTGTTTTTTCTTGCCATAACAAGTTTTGCTACCACAAAAAAAAATAAAGACATGCACCTCTAATGTTAAAACAGCAGTCAACTGAAGTGTTTAAATATAAACTCAAAATTTAGAAGTCAATCATTCATTTTAGTCAAAAGATACTGCAAGTTATTCTAAGGATAAACTACAATTCAGGAAATTTAAAGCTGCAATAGCAAATCTACAGAACAAGCTAGCTTAAAACATTTTCTTCAAGCCTCTTTGCGGTAGAAAACGGCGACTGGTGTTTGGTGCTGTCTCATTTCCTCTGGCAATGCTGGCTCCGGCAAACGTGGCCCAGGAATGAAGCCGACGGGAGTGGTGAGTGTTCTGTGATCGTGTTTGCGTTTAAAAGCTAGCTTGTTCTGTATATTTTCTATTGCAGCTTTACATTCCTTTGCAATTAATAAATAATAAAATGCATTTAAAAGGAAAGAGTCTAAAGCAACGTCTGCGTATCACTAACTTGTTCATGTGCCAACAGGTTACTGGACCAGTACCTCTCACCACAAAAACAGTTTCTGCCACTCTGCAGTTGGACTCATGAATGTCAGTCGTAGAACTTCCTCCTCTAGTTGCTCTGTTTCAGTCACCTGTGTTGTGTTTGCACTGGGGCTGAACGATTAATTGCATATGCAATTAAATTGCGATGAGACAAAAGGCAGCGAGTGGATAGCACAATGCTAATATACATGGGAAAACCCACAGGGATGCTAATATCACTGATTACGTTCTTACAAATTACGAATTAGGAACGTGCCAAATGATTACATTTGGAGTCTAAAAAAAGTAAAAACTGCCATCATTCAAATAAATACAGACTAGTGTTTCCCTTACATAGGCCTAGCCGTGGCGGCCTGCCATGGCTGAAATCCCAGCGCCACGCCTACAAGATCCCAAGTTTTATAGATTTTTTTTTTTAAGCGCTGTTTCCCAAAGAAGCCGCAGGAACCACTCTGTTGTTGCTTGTGATCACAGCCGGCAGGCAGCAAGGAGAAGGAGGCAGGGCAGGGTGGTTACAGCTAGGGATGAGCCGGATACTCAACTCGTTTCAGACGAGTATCCGGTATGAATAAAGCATTTTTGACGAATACGAGCATGAAACGAGTAAAACTCGTAAATATCTGTAATCGTGCTGAAGGAAAATCCTCATTGGGTAACGGACTATCTTCACGCTCTGTGATTGGCCAGTCACATAGAGCGCCCGCCCCTCCCTACACACAAAACTCTGCGGCCGGGAGCTCAGTCCGGCCCATGCATCCACGCAAACACACAAACAGGAACAGGTCTGTCTGTTTGCTTCACTGTTACTCACTTTTTTCATAACGTACGTGGTGCATTTGACAAGGCAGAGCTGAAAACGGCTCGTGTTGCGTCGGTCACTGCCTCCGCGCCGGTCGGGTATTTTCAGTTATTTTCTCTCTCTCTCTCACACACACACACCTTAATCAACATTGTTTTGTTTAACCGTGTGTTGGAAAAATGCCAACAACGTTAGGAAAAAATCAGTTTAATCAAATTACAATTAAAAAATAAATAAAAAGTTGTGTCTGGTTCTAGTATTTCATATTTCCTAGTTCCTACTGCATGAATTCAGATGTATTAATTCATGCACTTAAATATTAATGTTCTGATTTTATTGAAAAACTTCCTTTACTATTGTGATCAAAACTATTTAATCTCAATTCTGAGGCTGCTCTGTAAATAGTTTTCAAATAAACAATACACATAGCAACTTCTGATCAATCCATATCTATTTCAGATTTAAAATAATGTATTGATACAAACCACACCCACTAATTTCCAAATAATAAATAAGAGGTGCATTCATTTGCGTTTCTCCTTTGATCAGCATTAGTGATATTTTCAGCACCACAACAATGAAGCGAAGAAACAGATCCCCGAGTTTGTTAGTAATTTTATTTATTAGGTGCATCTGACCTGTTCTAGTTTTCTCTGAAATCAGATCAAATCAGTGCTTCTATGGGTTGTCTCCTCTCTGCACTAGAAAAATTTACTGTTCACTGTAATGCATCTTGATGTTCTTAACAAATAAATTAAATCAAAGATATTGGTCAATAATGCCAATAATGCAAATTTGTGTTTCAGTCATTTTTATACTGGCTTAAAAATACTTCATTAAGTCTACCAAGCAGGGGTGTAGAACGTGTTTAATAGAGCCAGCCCAGTAATGAGCTTGGACCAAAATAAAGGGCGCAGAAAGTCAAATAAAGGGGGGCAAAAGGAGATGTTTTTCCAGACGCCAAGAAAAAATTTAATGCCAAATCCCCCCTGCAAAGTGTGTCACTGAGAGTTTAAAACAAATTATTCTTGTGCAAATATTGGTGTATTCACCTTTAATACTAGTTATTAAAATGCAGCAGTTGCTGGACTGGTGCAGTTCAAAGTGGAGTGCATAAAATAAAACAATATTAACATAAAGGTGAGACGTGTCATAAATATTCATGAATGAAATCGCAATTGCAATATTGAAGAAAAAAATCGCAATTAGATTACTTTCAAGAATCGTTCAGCCCTAGTTTGCACTAGAGGCAGACAGATAACGTTTATTTTTTTAAGGCCGATGCTGATACAGATTTTTTAAGAATTTTGTTGCATATGGCCGATGTCTAAAGCCAATTATTAAGGCAGGTGTGTGTATGTACACACACACACACACACACACACACACACACACACACACGTTTTAGCAGCTCATTGATTGTGAAAGACAACTAAAAACTCACTGTGTGCAATATAAACTAGGTATGTAAATAAATCTCTTCATTCATTGAACTTCAAATATAAAACAAAACAAAAAACTGTTGGGGTCCTTCGAGTCCTTTCTTCAGTCTAGTAGTGGCGGCAGTTGGCCACACGGGTGCCAGATTTTTTTTTTTATTATTTTTAAATCGGCTTTTAAAAAGAATTTCGGACGATATAGAAGAAATTGAATATAACGGCTAGTAGATATATCAGTCGGCCTCTAGTTTGTGCCTAAACGGATCCGCTCTGACCAGTACCAACGCTTACTTGTATATACAGGTGCTGGCCAGTAAATTAGAATATCATCAAAAGGTTGAAAATATTTCAGTAATTCCATTCAAAACGTGAAACTTGTACATTATATTCATGCAATGCACACAGACCAATGTATTTCCAATGTTCATTACATTTAAATTTGATATTCATAAGTGACAACTAATGAAAACTCCAAATTTGGTATCTCAAAAAATTAGAATATTCTGAAAAGGCTGAATATAGAAGACACCTGCTGCCACTCTAATCAGCTGATTTACTCAAAACACCTGCAAAGGCCTTTAAAAGGTCCCTCAGTCTTGTTTTGAAGGCACCACAATCATGGGGAAGACTTCTGACTTAACAGCTGTCCAAAAGACAATCATTGACACCTTGCACAAGGAGGGCAAGACACAAAAGGTGATTGCTAAAGAAGCTGGCTGTTCGCAGAGCTCTGTGTCCAAGCACATTAACAGACAGGCGAAGGGACGGAAAAAATGTGGTAGAAAAAAGTGTACAAGCTCTAGGGATAACCGCACCCTGCAGAGAATTGTGACGACAAACCCATTCAAAAATGTGGGGGAGATCCACAAAGAGTGGACTGCAGCTGGAGTCAGCGCTTCAAGAACCACCACGAGGAGACTCATGAAAGACATGGGATTCAGGTGTCGCATTCCGTGTGTCAAGCCACTCTTGAACATGAAACAGCGCAAGAAGCGTCTCGCCTGGGCCAAGGACAAAAAGGACTGGACTGATGCTGAGTGGTCCAAAGTTATGTTTTCTGATGAAAGCAAGTTCTGCATTTCCTTTGGAAATCAAGGACCCAGAGTCTGGAGGAAGAGCGGAGAAGCACAGAATCCACGTTGCATGAGGTCCAGTGTAAAGTTTCCACCGTCAGTGATGGTGTGGGGTGCCATGTCATCTGCCGGTGTTGGCCCACTCTGTTTCCTGAGGTCCAGGGTCAATGCAGCCGTCTACCAGGAAGTTTTAGAGCACTTCATGCTTCCTGCTGCTGACCAACTTTATGGGGATGCAGACTTCACCTTTCAACAGGACTTGGCACCTGCACACAGTGCCAAAACCACCAGCACCTGGTTCAAGGACCATGGTATCCCTGTCCTTGATTGGCCAGCAAACTCGCCTGACCTTAACCCCATAGAAAATCTATGGGGTATTGTGAAGCGGAGGATGCAATACGCTAGACCCAACAATGCAGAGGAGCTGAAGACGACTATCAGAGCAACCTGGGCTCTCATAACACCTGAGCAGTGCCACAGACTGATCGAGTCCATGCCACGCCGCATTACTGCAGTTATTGAGGCAAAAGGAGCCCCGACTAAGTATTGAGTGCTATACATGCACATTCTTTTCATGTTCATTCTTTTCAGTTGGCCAACATTAGAGAAACAAACATTTTTTCATTGGCCTTTAGAATATTCTAATTTTCTGAGATACCAGATTTGATGTTTTCATTGGTTGTCACCTATAAATATCAAAATTAAACGTAATAAACATCGGAAATACATTGGTCTGTGTGCATTGCATGAATATAATGTACAAGTTTCACGTTTTGAATGGAATTACTGAAATATTTTCAACCTTTTGATGATATTCTAATTTACTGGCCAGCACCTGTAGTAGCCGATTGTTGCTTCCCTATATTATTATAATTTCATCATGTTTATTTCTGATTTTTGCTCATCATTTATTTTGTCTTGCACCAAGTATCGCAACAATTTCCTAATGTTGTAATTCTCGCACATATGGCAATAAACCCCTTCTGATTCTAAAAGCACCGAGCCTGTCTAGAGAAGGTCTGAGAGTTTACCTTGTTCATGGCTGAGATAGGGAGCCATCCGTGTTGTCTCTGAGCCAAATCCAAAACGGGGATGGTGGCTGCTTGCTTGTGTCCTTCAGGGTACTGGGACAAGATTGCCTGGACTCTCTAAAGGGAAAGTGTAAAAAGAGGAATAGTTTCTTTTTTTTTCATCAAAGCCAATTTTAAAAACAATTACTGATTTTCTTTACTGCATATTTTGTGCTAAAATATTTCAATAATAGAGAAGAACTTTTATAACATGACAGTAATAAAAATACCCTGCAGAAACTTCAGGGTCTACAAAAAATTATAATATTTAATGATATATTATAATTAATATTAATACGTTTCTTAAAAAAAATTCTCTCTAAAGATATACCCAAAAAAAATTTTTAAATACATCAGTGCACATGACAGAAGAGCTGTTCAACACAGAGGTCCGTCTCACCTTTTTGTTCTCCTCCGTGAACTCAAATGGTGTGTCTGGGTTGTTGTCGGGAGTATCTCTGTGCTGAAACAGAAAAAAAAAACACTTCTGTTAGGATCCTATTAACACTAACGGGTTAAAAACAAACAAATTAAGGTAAATGTTCAGTTAATGGTATCGGTATTGGAAACCCATCACGGAAGCCCTGAGGGGAAACAAGTGTTACAAATCACCAAAAGGTCTCGACACAGAAACAATTATGTCTGTTTCTGTACACTCTGCCCTCTCGTGAGCATCAAATATCTTTCTGCGATTAAAAATTAATACAATTATCTTTTAATTTATAACGTACAAAACAACACTGACTGCAAGTGTTCTAATACAACTCTGATCAAAACATTTCTCCTAACAAGAACATTGTGAGACCATAACAGTTTCCATTGCAGGTTGTGTGATGTTTTTATTACTCTGAAGATTTCACCCAGGTATACAAGGAACTTTTGGAAAACAAGGACCTTTGAGATTTGCTCAGGAAAACCTGGTGCTGACTTAATTTTTTTTTAAATTATATAGTGGGAGGAATTTTAAAACTTAGTTGAAATTGTGATTAAATCAATGTGATTTTTAGGCAAATCTAATTTCAATAAGAACCTTTAAAACTATGTAGCAAAAAGGCAATAATACTATAGATAACACTCATAGGTTATAAAAAATTCAACTCCCAACTATTATCTACTTTGGTAATGCAGAATTCCTCCTTAAACTTATCAAATGACTTGGGAAAATGTATATAAATGTATTCACAGCATAATAAACTAAACATGACAGCTTTGAAAGCACTCCTTTATATAGCATCTTTTGCTGATTTGATCTCACAAACCTTCTCACATCTGATACAACTAAATGCTTTTGAGAGGATGCAAATGTTTAAAGAACAAGTTAATATAAAAATGCCTGAATAGTAAAATAAACCTGAAACTCACCACAAAGAGGCCTCCAGCTGAGCGTGTAGCAGACTGATGCAGACCCCTGACCTGCCTGGCCTGCAACCCAGAGGAATACAGGTAACATACATGATGCAATTGATTATAATCTTTATATTTATTAAACTACTTTAATATGTGGAAAACATTACACACACACCATGGAAGCCCTTTGTCAGAATATGTGAGAACTCTATGTAAAATTTAAAACAAAAAGCAATCCAACTACATAAAAAATATATTTGAACTTGCATTGACACCTAACCCCATATTTATTTATTTATTTATTCTTTATTTAACCAAGAAGGTCCCACTGAGATTAAAACCCTAATTTTCAAGAGAGTCCTGGCCAAGAGGCAGCAAAAAATACAATCACAACATCTCAGTAGTTATATACAAAGAAGGGAGTTACAACACAGAGAATAGATCAAGTGTTCTCAATCTGGTGTTAAATAAACCATAAACATTACATGAATGATTTAGCTGCTTGCCTGAACGATGTCCACCTAAATGATATGCAGGATGCATAAATTGGAAAAATGATTTTTTTATCGTTTGTTTTGAGTTCTAAATATTACAAAAGATCAACAAATCAGGTGTTGAATATGAATGCTCTCACCAACTTGGCTTTAAGTTAGATGTTTTAAATTATTAGACGACATTTACATTATACATGATCCTGAACTTAGTAATGATAAAATGTACTTTAAATACTTTTACTTTCCCTTACTGTAACGAGATTTAACGGAACAAAACTAGCCTTATATTTACCTGAGACCCCCAAAAGACAAACTGCTAGCCAAATTATACAACAAGTGATTAAACTTGGCCTTTTTTTTTTCCTTAACAGTTTATGCTACCTTGTTTGAGGCTAACTGGTTAGCTTTACCGTTACCAAACGGCGCAAAGCTAGCGGCCTCGGCTACATGTCCTTGTGAAGTCATTTAACTATTTCTTTGACTTATTGAAAAAAACATTTACATTTAAGTGCAGAAACATGTAAAACATTGTCAACATACCGTCTGCGACACAGCAGAGCGAACAGCAGCAGATAAAAACATGCTTTCGAAGAAAATTTGGTCCCGGTGTGTTAGCAGAGGGACGTGAAAGCGGAGACAGACATCAACACTATTTCGATTAGTAAGGTCTGACTAGACGCTACGCATACGTATGTGTGGGAAACTAATCGATCACAGAGTTAAATGTGAAGAACAAACGATCTATTTCCGCTGAATATTACAACATTACGCTAAATAAGCGGTCCATCAAGTAAATAAATAGTACATTTTATTTATATAGCACTCATCTCAGTTAGAAAATCACAAAGTGCTTCACATAGATCAAAACAAAATAAATCATAAAGTCATAAAATCATAATGATCTTGAAACAGAAATACTAATTAAAATCAGAAAGATAAAGTCATAAAATACAAAAAAACCAAAAAGCAAATGAAAGATAATTGTAAATTTCGAGTTAACAAAATAAGGAAAAAAGAAAAGAAAAATAGGATTTAGGTAAAAGCAGCTTTAAATAAAAGGGTCTTCAGCTGTTTTTTGAAAGTGTCCAGACTGTCAAATAATGTTTCCTTATTGATTCTTCAAGCTGGATGTAGCTGATGTTATCTTCAGATAATATATGCATTTTTTGTTTTGATTTTTTTTAAATTCTAACTCTTTTTGGCCATGAGAAACTGTTTAAATCAATATTTTCATATATTTATTGTTCCATTCAACCCATGTCCCTTTTTAACTTTGATTTTGAACTTTTGAAACGGAATTTGAAGGCTTTAACGTCATTTTTATTGCCAATGATCTGATTTGATTTATTTTGTCATTTTATGTAAACAAATATCAAACAATGGCATGTGTAGAAACAGTTAAACATTATGTAATATTAAAATGTTATAAAATAACAGCATAAGTGTTATGGGATTTTATGAATAAAGAACTTATTCATGAGCAGTTCAGCCTCTAAAATAAATGTGTGAATAAATTGTTTAAAGTGAAATCTCTCAGCACAAAAATACTATGAACTCAAATACTTTAAACAGCTGTTTCTTTTATGTAATGTTTCTCTTTTTTGAGCATCCATCAGCCTCCCTTTGTAAACAAACCTCTGCCTGAATCCTGCACACCACCTCCTCTTCATCCACCCACATGCTTGAAATCATATTGTGATCAGCATGCCAGCAGACTCTGACCAATAAAAAAGTGGGAGTACTCGGTCCTGTGAGCTGATTGGGTGCCCTGATACTAAGCAGACATGTCTGCAGATCTGGGATTAGGGGTGGGTCTTTACACATGCTGAAAATGTGTTGCTTCAGTGCAGGAGGGCCTTGCTTCTACCTTACCCAGAAGGATAGAGTGGCAGCAGTCTCCAAATTAATCAGTTTTTCCTCCGATGACGTACAATTCTTTGCATCTTTCTATTCATTATGGTCGTTCCCGAATCCCAGGAAAAAATGTACTACCCTCCAGTCGAACTTCAGAGGAATGCTCATGTGCCTGATTTTAACTCTTATCTGGTAATGTACAAGAAGTCGTTGGAGAACCCAGAAGGTACGTCATAAAGCGATCATTTTCTCAAAGTCCATCTAGAACTGTCCAATCAGAGAAACAGTGTCTCTTTGTTTTAGCTTTCTGGAGGGAGGTTGCTGATGAGTTCTTTTGGAAGAAGCCAGCAACAGGGCCGATGCTTCAGCACAACTTTGACATGACAAAGGGCAACATTTTTGTGAACTGCATGGAAGGAGCCAAAACCAACATGTGCTACAATGTCCTGGACAGACATGTGAAGGAAGGGAAGCTTGGCGAAAAGGTTGCATATTACTGGTGAGCACAAACAGGCCTCAGAGTGAAGAATGGCTTTGATGGGGATGAACTGACTTGAGTTATGTTAGATATTCTGACTGCTCCATTCTCGGTGCCAACCTTACCGCGCCAGGCAAATCCCACCCATTAGCAGCACAATATCAGGGCATCAGTCTTCCTATTGCATATCATTTTCTACCTTGTTGCCAGATTTGACATCAACAGTCCTCATTCTAAACAAGCTTTTTGTTCCTGTTGTAACAAAGGAAGGCTCATATTTGCCCAGTAATCTGCAGATATTTTGCAAACATGAAGTTTTTCTCCCAGTTCAGCATTATGGGGGTTCAATGGAGCATGGATAGGTTGGAGACTATTCAAGCATTCCATATCTGTTTACACTAAACCAAAATGCACATGCTGGTGTTGCACACAGTTTCTGCAAAAAGGAGGAGGAACTTTGGATCTGCAGGTGATCTGATTTGTTGTCATAACCCTATCATGATTTTGGGTCTGAGAAAAAGTTTGCAGAAGTGTCAAATGTTAAGATTTTGGAAACAAAACAAAGAAAAGTTTGTTTGATTCAATTTGTTGCTCCACCAAGCAACTGAGTTCAGATGTTTGCATTGCAGAAAAAATGGAAATTCAGAAAAACTTTGCAATGTGCAACTGGAATTGACATTTTAAAGTTATGCTTTTACTCTGTGTCCTCAACAAAAATTTGCAGCATTTGCAGTGTCATGTCTTTTCTTTGGGCTGTTCCACAGCCACTCACATCTTGAATCGTGTGACCTAAGCATCCGACATGCTGGGCAGGTGGGTAGACAGCTTGTAGGTGATTCTCTCATGTGCACATGACCAAGTTTCAGCAGTAACCTGGAACTTTTCACCTCTCAATTTAACATTAAGAAGCGGAAAGGAAAATTTGATGTTTTGTTTTTAGTTTAAGCATTTTGATCAGCATTGTTCTGATATGTAGCCTACCATTTACATCAGTGTTGTCTTGTTATAAAAAATTCTCACAAGTCTTTAATTTGCAGGTAACCAAGGTCTAAAATACAAAAAAAGACAGCTTAAGAAAATTTTCTGGGAGAGGTGAGAAAATGGAGAATTATTTTGTTTTAACCATTTAAATAGCAAGATCGCAGATTTTAGTCCTTATATCCTGTTTAAGTATGCAAACAAATCTAAAAAAATATGCTGTTATTAAACATCATCATCTTGTGGTATCTTATATTAATTGTTGCTTCACATGATTAAAAAATGCAAATAAAAAAGCATAATTTTTTTCTTGAACAGGAAATGAAAGAGTTAAATAAAACAAGAGAAATGACAGTCTACGCTGTAATTCCTTAATCAAACAAACAAAATGTCTAAAAGACACTAAAAGATTTTATCTTTTAAAATGTTTCTTATCTTTTAATCTTTTTAAAAATGTTCATAATGCCTTTGATTTTTATCTTGAAAGGCTAAAAACTTTTAATTAAAAAAATAATCAAATCTGTGTTTGCAGAGTTTAATGGTTTAGTTCACAATCAGAAGGTAGACGAGCTCTCTTCGTGTTCTGGCTCTGGTCCCCAGTCTGCCAGCTGGTGTGCCAGTAGCAGTGACACAGCTTTTACAAGTAACGGTCCTGATCAGAGTCCAAATCAAAAATAGAATCAGCAACAACTGGAACGGGTTATGTCCAGAGAACTTGCAGAACAGGCTCTCATATTCTGACGTTGTTCTTCTGCTGCAGGACCATTCATGACCTTCCCAGGGTCATGCTGTTCTAATCATCTGCCGTTTTTCCACATTAGGTACTCTAACATTGCCTGTATTTCATAGAACTTCAACGTCACACCTGAAAGGGTAGAGAGAGAGTAAACCTGGGTTTTTGGAGACCTAACTGATTCACATTTCTCTTCTTGCACATCCTCTCAGGGAGGGAAACTCACCCGATCATCACATGACAATCACCTATCGCCAGCTGCTGAGCCACGTGTGCCGTTGTGCTAATGTCCTCAAGCAAATGGGTGAGAAATCCACCTCAGCAGCAAAATATCTAAACACCGGAAATAAGATTTATTCAGCAGGAAATTAGGAGAAAACAAAGACATCTCATTTTAAAAAGGAATCCTTTAAAAATGGAAGGAAAATGTGTGTTTCCTTCTGCTAAAGGTGTAAAGCGGGGAGACAGGGTGTCCATCTACCTGCCCATGATCCCAGAGCTCATCGTCACCATGCTGGCCTGTGCTAGGATAGGTGCCGTTCACTCCATCGTGGTGAGAAAAGTCACTTTTAATCACCCAATGCCACGAGACAAAGGGCAGGATAAGGTTTTGTGTGTGTGTGTGTGTTCTAATAAATTATGACATAGATTTTAATTAAACTCTCAGGAAATCTTTACAGATTCAACATGGCCGCCACAAAAATGACTCCAACTCTCACTTTTACAGATATTAAGATACAACTTGGCGTGACAGCAGGTGAGGGACATTCAGAACAAATACTTAGAGAGCTAACAGAGTGAGATCTTACAAAGATGGGTCAGGTTCTAGATCATGTCTGCTGCATTTCCACACAAGCTAGGACAGCATGCAGCTTCTTGCACTCGCTGCTCTGACCTCATTTCCACGAGTCAACTGCAGCCGTGTCTGGGACGATGCTTCTGCTGCAGCAGCTATCAGCTGTTTGGTGTGAAGTCAGAGCTGACAGCACCTGTGCTCGCTGAATGGGTCAGACCTTTACCGTCTGTTTCCAGCCTGGGACTCTGTTTTAGATTTAACCTTCGTCATCCACAGCAAAGGTTAACGGCTGTGTTAAAAATATCTCAACGCTGGACTCTGTGACCAACAACGGGCTGTTTTTGGCAGGCTGTACTGTGCTGAGTCACTCTTGTGTTTTTTTTTTACTTTAGACATTAACACAGTCAGGATTTGCCATCTCACTGGATTCATGTTATTATTCCGTTGAATCAGTAATTATCCAGGCATTGAATTTATATTTAATAAATAATTAAAGACAGCAAGACTAACGCTGTGACACTCAGCAGACGTCTCAGTGAGCTGCTGCCTTTAACTCTGAAACTTTACCCTCCATAAACTATTGACCTCAGTGTTTGGAAGAGGACTCAGCATATCTTTTTGAGTTTTTAAAAGTACATTTGATCTAAAATGTAAAATATGTTCTTTTAGTGAGATTTCTCATGAACGCTGCAGGACCAACCCTGATGAAACTGTCAGGAAATCTTCATGCTCACAACAGAGACCTTGGAAAACACAAAAACACAAGTCAGTTTTACCAACGTTGATCACAGATTTGGTGTCGTAGCAGCTGGCGGTATTCCACAGAAAAATCTCTGCCTAAAAGTTGGCATCAGCTGTTGGAGCCAACCCAAAAACTGGTGTAACGCAACCCGTTTGACCTAAAATGACAAGTGTAAATGGCCAAAAGTCCTTCGTACGCCAATTACCAACTCTTATGATCGTGCATGAGATTGCACGTGAAATTTTCAAAAATCACTGAAACAACTGTTAGTCCGTCATTTAACAGAAAAGGTTAAAACTCGTGCACAAAAGTTGGTAGAGGATGAGAATTCCTCCAAGGAACGTTTGGCCTTTAATTAGATAAAGCATCTTATTTCCTGATCCATTGAAGAGATTAAAGTCCTGATTTACGTAACTTAAATAATATTTTATGTTTTTTAAAGGGATACTTTGCAGCTTGCTTTTAGCACCCCCTTGTGTGCGTCAGTCAAAGCAAAAGTGAAATATCTCCTCGCTGTGCGTTCGTCTTTATAACAAATTATTAACATCTTCATAGTGTCTACAAGAGCGATTTATCACTACATCCAACAAATCAGCTGTGTTCATGATCTAAAATATACAGGAAACGTGCTGGAAGCAGACTCCAGCACTGGGCATTTCAGCTCCACTAACAGGGAATAGCCTGGCCCTCTGAAGTTGCAAGTGCGGTATTTTGGCCAACAAGGGCGGTGGGGGTCTGTTATATTTAATTAACCCTGTTAAGGGTCATTTTAGCACATACTGGCTCAAGAAAATGATTTTAAAATATGAAAAAGTTGCACAGCATGTCTTTATCTGTCATTAACGTTTGTAAAAACAAGATTTCAGTTCTCAGCTGGTGAATGAATAGTTTGAGCCACTGTCGCTGCGTGCTTGCTTAGTACGAGGATTGCTGTAAAGACTCTGACACTAGTTAGTGACTCGATGCAACCTGCTGGGTTCCTTAAATAAGAAACTTTTTACTGATTGGCTTAATGAAATAAATGTCTTGGAATGTTTACGTTGTGAAGTGTCCTGATTGAGACGACTTTCAGCGCTATGTAAATAAACAGAATGGAACTGAATTGCAAATCCATTTCATTTCCTCACTTCTATCTCTTAAAAATCCTTCATTTATAGGTAAAATCAGTTTTTATCAATCAAAGAAATAGAATTTTAAGCCAAGATGTTTACATTCATTAAATAGTGTGATGTTATGTTTGTTATGTTCGACTTGTTGTGTGGTCAGTTTGCAGGTTTCTCCTCTGAGTCGCTGTGTGAGAGAATCATGGACGCCCAAAGCAGCGTTCTGGTAACAGCAGGTAAGTTGCTGCAGCATCAAACATATGCGATTTGCCTGGATGTCACATGTTGCTGCACCAGAAGCTGTAAAATGAAACTCGTCTGTTCTGCTTTCTGTCTCTCGTCATGTACCTCTCCATCGTCTGACTGTTGGTACCAATCTGACACACAGATGGTGTTTACAGAGGCGAGAAGCTGATCAACCTGAAGCAGATTTCAGATGAAGCGCTGGAGAAGTGCAGGGAAAAGTAAGTTCCCGGTAATCACTCGTATTTACACAGGCTGCTGCTGGTAATGGGGCTTAGTCCATGGAATATGAGTCACCACACACACACACACACACACACACACACACACACACACACACACACACACACACACACACACACACACACACACACACACACACACACACACACACACACACACACACACACACACACACACACACACACACACACACACACACACACACACAGCACAGTCAACTGTTATCTGAGAGACTGAAGAAACACACCGCTGGGCTTTCAGATTGCGAGGTTGCCGGGCAACATGGAGCACTTAGATTCATCAGGGAAGCCCAAACTGCCCGTTTCCCACGGCAACGGGAGCCTGAGAGGGATGCGAGGGAAAAGGCAGAGCGTGCTGTGTAGGGTTATCTTCAGAGGGACATGATGTGTCTGGAACACAGATGTGATGTTAGTTCTGATATGTAATAATTATTTTATCAGTGAATTTGTTTTGATTTTAGTCAAACCTCTCGCTGGTATGGATGTCATCTGGCCAGGGATACGAGTGAAATGTGTGAAAGTGTTCTAAAGTGTCTTAAACCGGATTGTAAACAAATCTGGGTCCCATCTAAGATCTAGTCAGAGGTGGAACTGAGTCATGATTTGGAAAGTTTTTCTACTCATGACTCAAGTCAAGTTAAGTCAAGACAAGTCAAGTCAAGCAAGCACTGATTCAAGTACTAAGAAATACAAGTGATGTGGCACATCAAGACCCCTGACAAGTAAGTCCCAAGAAAGTCATGCCCCATGTCATGTCACATCCAAAAACATGCTCGTCCCAGACTGAGTCAAGTCCCCAAAATGTACAAGTCATGTATCAGTTCATGTTCCATGTTAAGTCAAGTCCAAAAAAATGGTTACCAAAAACTGAGGCATGTATGACATTAAGGTCTTATGTCAATTCAGAAGAAATGCAAGTCACAAGTCAAGTCAAGTCCCCAAACAAGCATGTTGCAGGTTAAGTCAAGTCCAGAGAAATGTGATTCTTTCGCCAAATTGAGTTCCAGCCCAACCAAGTCTCAAGGCATTCAAGTCCTGATTCAAGTACAAAGACATACATGCATAAGTCCTCAAGATATAAAGTCATTCATCAAGTCAAGACCCAAGACAAGTCTCAAGTCAAATCACAAGAATACAGATCATATCAAGTCATGTCCAAAAACATGCATGTCCCAGACTGAATCAAGACCCCAAGATGTACAAATCATGTATCAAGTCAATAATCCAAGACATGCAAGTCTCAAGTCAAGTCACAATCAAATCACATCCAAAAACGTGCATGTCCCAGATTCATGTATTAAATCACTTTTCATGTTGAGTTAAGTCCCAAGACATGGATACCCCAGACTGAGACACATAAGACATTTAGGTTAAAAGTCAAGTCTGAAGAAATGCAAGTTGTGAGTCAAGTACCAAAACTAGCATATCACAGGTTGAGTCCCACGAAATGTGATTCATGTGTCGAGTCCCAGGACATCCAAGTCTCAAGGCATTCAAGTCCTGAGTCAAGTACAAAGACATGCAAACCCCTGATTAAGTCAAGCCCCATGGTATAAAGGTCATGCCTCAAGTCAAGACTCAAGATATGCAAGTCTCAAGTCAAGCTACAAAAAACAAGTCGAATGATAAGTGACCCGCACTTGTATAGGGCCTTTCAGAGTCAGAGGACTCCAAAGTGCTTTATCATTCATCCATTCACACACACACATTCACACACTGATGGTGATGAGCAACAGTGTAGCCACAACCGCCTTGTGGCGCATTGACGGAGGCGAAGCTGCCGAGCACAGGCGCCACCGGTCTAGTTAAGTGTCTTGCCCAAGAACACAACATCAGAATTCTCTATCAGAGCCAGGATCAAACCTGCAACCTTCCGATTACTGGGCAACCCGCTCTACCTTCTGAGCTCCTGCTGTCCCACAACAGTCAAGAGTCAAGTCAAGTCCAAAAACTAGCATGTCCCATGTTAGCTCAAGTCCTGAGACATGCTGTTCAAGCTTCAAGTTGAATCTCAGGCTCTGAATGATATCCGAGTTATAAACAGTATTTCAGCTCTTGAACGACTCACCTGTCCAAATCAAAAGTATTTTAATTAAAGTAAATCATTTTCAGGAATTCCTTCCTAAATTTGGTTTTGTTTAACAAAACAAGCAGCAAATACAGACGCACCCGATGATGACGTTTTCTTTTGATACTAGAAGACTTGAGTCTTTTGGGAAATTTAAAGTCACCAAAGCTGTTAATCAAGTCTGACTAGAGCCCAAGTCATGTGACTCAAGACCCAACCTCTTGACCTGAGTCCTAAATTTTGTTTGACTCACATTTTGGTCTTTTTTGATTTCACAGAGGATCATCTGGTGTCACCACATGTCTGGTCATCAAGCACCAGGCACAGAGGACAAGAACTGGAACCTCATGTAACAAACTACAGGTAAATAAAGATCCTTTAACATGTAGATGAAATTAAACCCCTCACTCTGCACCACCCGGGGTGTGTGTTTGGACATAATGTGACTCGGTTTTCTGCTCTGGGTGCATCCAGACCCCCTGGGAGTCGGAGCGAGACGTGTGGTGGGATGAGGTGATGAGGGATTCTCCAGATGAGTGTGAACCGGAGTGGATGGATGCTGAAGATCCTCTCTTCATCCTGTACACCAGCGGCTCTACTGGGAAACCCAAAGTGAGGATCAGAACCAGACACGAGCACACACCTGTTATCTGCCTCTGCTGACGAGTAACTCTTGTGTGCCTCTCAGGGTGTTGTCCACACAGTCGCTGGATACCTGCTCTACACCTCTCTTACCTTCAGATACGTTTTCGATCATCACCCTGACGACGTGTACTGGTGCACAGCAGACATCGGCTGGATAACCGGCCACTCCTACATCACCTACGGCCCTCTGGCGAATGGCGCCACGAGTGTACTTGTGAGTCTAATGTGCACCGTTACACACGTGCACATTAAAGCATGTGAAGTGACCGTGTGTGTGTGATTGATTCCAGTTTGAGGGCCTCCCAGTGCACCCCCACGTCGGCCGGTTCTGGGAAATCATTGAAAAGTACAAAGTGACCAAGTTCTACACGGCTCCCACAGCTATCCGCCTGCTGATGAAATACGGACAGGAACCACTTCGGAAGTAAGTCAGAGCCGAACATCAGTTATAAGAAAAGGTTTCCGCTGAAGCTGCAGGAGACACGAGAGGTGGTTTTACTGAAATTCCACCTTTAGTGCTCATTCAACTCAGCAGGGAAATTAACTCTCTGCTTCCGTTGAGCTGCAAACAAAACCAAATCTTTGGGTTTTTATCAGCTCACAATCATTTTCTCCTACTTATTAAACCATTAAAGATTAAATCATCTTTAATTAACAAAAAGGGGGACATTTTAAGCTCACATGTGGAAAAAAGGACAGTATTAAAGAGACAATGTGTAGTTTTTACCATTAATCTCTGGAAACATCCATCGATATGTTGTTGAAAATGAATTAAACGATGCCCAGTTGTTGAGAAATTATAAAAATCCAGTCTAAAATACATGGGAGCGGGTGTAAGTCTCTGGACACCATATTAAATGCCATGTTTCCTTCTACGGGAGCCCGTGAGGACAAAATGCATTTACTGATTTGTAACAAGCGGTTACAAAACTTTCTCCATTCATGAACATTGTTTTAAACATTTACGTCTTCACTTGCTGCCAGTGATGAACGGGAGTCTGATGTGCTCTGATTTAGCTGGAGGTTGTGCTCTCAGGGATTTTTTTACCCTAATGGGCATCCGTTGATAAGGTCTTACTCAAACACCAAAATACTGCTTGCTTGCAATGATTTAGGTATTTCCTGCCCCCTATTGCCAGGAAAAATACACATCATCACTACAGGGCACATGAGAACACTTTTAGTATTTGAGGATTTCATTTAGATCAACATGATTTTCCTGAGATGATCTCAACAACATAAATGATTTTTAAAATTCTGAACAAAAATTTGAACAAAAACTCTTCCTTGTGGTAAAATTTAAACCTGACTCTGTCCTGGAGCCAGATACCAAAACATTACTGTAAAAAAAAGTTATAAAACCTTAAAAAAACAGCTAGATCCTTCTGAAAGGATGGTTTATGGGGATGTTTCTGCTGTTTTCTGAGGTACGACCTGTCCAGCCTGAGGATTCTGGGTACCGTGGGAGAGCCCATCAATCCGGAGGCATGGCGGTGGTACCATGAGGTGGTCGGTCAAGGTCGGTGTCCTGTGGTCGACACGTTCTGGCAAACAGAGACGGTAAATAAAAAACATTAGTCAGAATCTGATTATTTTTAAACTTCATAGGGTTCTGTTATGGTCAGCTGTTGTACCAGGAAGTAAGCACAAGCAGGCAGAATTCCTTTTCCAAGCTTTATTCAACCTGCGTTACATGTAACAATATCAGGCATCCATATGGACTCCTCTACTTCTCTCCTCCTTACATTCGCATCTCCTATACTGCCTCCTAGTGGTAGACACAACAAGGTTCTTCTTTCATCCTAAACATCTTTATTTTGTTTTCTGCTGTAGGGAGGTCACGTGTTGACTCCTCTACCTGCCGCCACACCTCTCAAACCAGGTTCTGCTGTAAGTACCATATCTCCTTCATCCATAAAAAGCTTCCAGAAATCAGTGCAAGTAAACAAAAATCACAAAATGAAACAAGTAATGATTGAAAATTCCTCTAAAGTTTCTATACTTCTACATAAATGTTTGTAATCCTGCCTTTTAATTGTTAAAAAGGATTAAAAAAACAGAGTAGAAGAAATCTTTTGTCTCAGAATCTGAGCAGATAAAATGTTTTCAGTGACTTCTGACAAGATCATGCTCAGCCAAGCAAACCATGAAACTCCCACCACCGTGTGTCACAAATGAGAATGAGCTCTTTCTTTAAATTTGGAACTTTAATAAATAAAGTTTAAACTTTGTAAAATAAAAAGTTAAACATTTAAAAATATTATTACCCAAAACCCGTCTGGTTTGTTTAGCTGATCGTTATCAAAACAGTCCAGAATAATGTTGCTGTTCCGTTTTGTAAATGCTGAAATATTTGAAAAAGAAATAAAAATCTTATTTCTTTTATTAAATAAAGTTTGTAGTTTTGTAGGTTTTTTTTCCTGCTGTCCCGATTGAAACACCTTTAGTTTACGTGGTTCTGACTGCCATATGCATCGCTAAGACAACTATCCTCATGAATTGGAAAAATAGAGATACCCTCTTAACCAGTATAGAAATCTTTTGTTCGATCATATTACACTTGATGTAGCCTCTGCTTCCACTTCAAATCAATCTCTATGGGCTCCTTTGATCGGTTTCATCACATAGCGACGATGGGGGATCATTGATATTGTCCTGCGGGATGATGTGGGTGATGGGGTGGAGGGTCTGAGCTTGGAGTATCAGGACTTTCCCTGGAGGTGGGTTCACTGCGAGCGTCTGGGACTGGGGGGCTGCTGCCCCTCTCTGGAGGTGCTTGGGTTGCCTCGGGGGGTGCACTACTGGCGGTTGTGAGTGGGGCCCCTTGGGGGCCTTGGCGGTGGCCATGGGTCGCTGCCTGGCAGCTGCATTGCCCCTGAGTGGGTCTGGGTGGGGGCCTGGGGGGTCGGGTCCTGACATGTATGCTACCGGGAAGAAGGCAGGAACATGCGGCAGTGCCTGGCCCGGGCTCAGGGGCCTCGGGTAGACCTTGGCTCCTCTGCTGTTCCATCACAGGGGAGGGGAATGTCCAGGAGGGGGATGACTCAACCTTACCTGGATGTCCTTTGTCTTATATATTCTGGAAGTGCAGGGATGGGAGTAGATATTCTGCTGGCGTGGGGCTGGGTTGGTGCCCTCGGACTCCGTGAGGCTCTGTGATGCTGCTGCTTTGGGCCCTGGCAAGATGGGCTGGGGTGTCCATGCCCTGGGTGGCATTTTGGCAATGGAGGTGCCTATTGGGGCCAGTGGGGGAGCTGGCTCCCTGGAGGGCTTAAGTCCAACCAGCCATTCCTCCCCATCCCCACACATTTTTCTCCTCCTGCTCCCTCACATCATCACACAAACATGCACATAGGACCTTGGAGGGTGGACAAGTCAGGGGGTGCGGGTATGGACCCCATTTCCGTATTCCTGTGGCAACCTGCCCCCCAATTTTATTTGCACCTTAAACACTTCCACCAATGACATTCCACGCAAACACACACTTAGGGCCTTGGGAGTGAGCACATTCAACAGCATTCGGCAGGGGGATCTTTCAGCCTCACCCCGAGTGCCGGTGCCCACTTCCAATTTTAAACTGCACTTTGACACTGAGGGCTGTGGGTGCAATTGGGGTAGTGTGGTGGCATCAGCTGGCGTAGACCAGATGATGCCCGCACTGCCCGCTCACCACAGCCACGGAATACACCTCATCAGCATGCACCATCACTGTATTGGAGCAGGCAGAGAGTGACTAGGGGTCTTAGCACACCTCTGTTGTCGCTTGGCTTCCTGGGGCTGGAGGCTAGGAGGGGGATCTGGCCGTCTGGCTGGGGTCTGGGTGGTGGGTCGCTTTGCTCGGCATTGGGCGGGGGAGCCTGCTCATCAGCACCCCAGCAGAAAGGGTCGAACTCTGGGAACCGGTGATGGTTGTACCCTTTGTTAAGCAGTACCGGGACCAGAGTGAATAGGGTGTGTATGGGGAGCATGAGTGGGTGTCTGGCGTGCATTTTTGTGAGTCTTAGGTTGTATGTGTATGTGTGAGCATGAGGGAGGGAGTGTGTGACTGTGTCTATGTATGACTGTATATGTCAGGTGGGGCCTTTGACTCCTCCCTTCTCCTGGGACTTCTTTTAATGCTATACATCTTCGTCTCCTCTCCCCCTGCCACACCTGGTGTGGAGTGTGGTGCCTTGGTCTGCCTGAGTGTTCGTGGCTCCCTGGTCAGGGGGTTAAAGATTTTTAGCGTCTGCCTGATCAATCCCGGTGGCTGCCTAATGGGATCTGGGTCCCTGGGCTCTGCTGGGTCCCCGGTGGGGGTGGTCGCCCCTGGGTCCCGGGTCGCTGGGTTCCGGGTCGCTGGGTCCCGGGCTTGGCCGGCTGGGGGGTGGGAGGCTGCGGGCGGGCCTGTGGGCTTGCCGCTGATATCTCCCGGGACTCTGCCGGCTGCTGGTTGTCGTCCCCTGAGGCAATCCTTGGCACCTCTCGAGGGGGGCAGGGGCTTTTCTGGTTGCGGTCTCCTTTAGGTCCCTGTGCTCTGGGGCAGCTCCTGGATCTCTGAGACTTGAAGATCCTTCCATCTCCTACGCATCTTTGGGGGACAGATCTGTGGCCCCTCACACACTCTTTGGACGCTCCTATAGAGAAACCTTACATATACAAGCGCGTGTACGCACACAGGTGCTCACATGGTGCTCTCATAAGTATGGACTTGGGCACGTTCAACACATGCCTTAAGGCTGTGGTTGGCACTTAATGCACTGTGATTTATTATCGTGTGATTGTTTTACTGAACAATATTGATTTTATATTTCTTCATCAAGTTGATGTGATAACTTGCTCCTGTTGTATTGTTGTGTGTCCCTTTTCTGCAGGTCTAGAAGCAGACTTGTTCATCATTGATTGTTTATTTTTGTAGAACCCCCCTTTTGTCTCTTCCTTTCTCTTTCACCTCTGTCTCCGTGTCCGGTCGAAATTACAAAGCATTCAAAAAACAATAACAATAAAGTTTTAAGTGTCCGGCGTGACATTAAAAGCAGATGCTTTGATGCTCCACCTGAGAGTAAATCTGAAAGGCTTATCACCAGCATTCAGACATTAATTCTGTTTGCTTCACAGCCAGACAGGACACGTGGGGGGAAAAAAATCGCTGAAATATTTGAAAATAAAAAAAAAATCTTATTTCTTTTATTAAATAAAGTTTGTAATTTTGCAGGTTTTTTTTCCCTGCTTTTTAAAACTTAAAAAAATTTTTTTTTTTTAGCTATTTACCTTTTTAAACAAGATTCTTGTTTGGGCTGCAAATCAATACTGAAAGCATGCACAAGTGATCTGATGTGACCACTTGCTTTAAATGGACTGAAAGTGGAGCATCTCACATCAAATCCTGATTTCATATTTCAGACTTTTCCCTTCTTTGGAGTGGAGCCGGCCATCCTGAACGAGCATGGAGAGGAACTGGAGGGCGTGACGGAGGGTTATCTGGTAAATTAGAAATCTATAAAGAAGCATAAGAAACACAGATTCGTCTGAAAGGATGTGTGAACAAAATGCATTGATCTCTCAGACATTCATGGGTGGATTTTTACCTTTTTAGACCTTAAAAGCAGTAAAATATAAACCTATTATTGGGCTTATGTTAATTTTATATTGCATTAAGACATCTCCTTTTCTGTCTGTGATTGTATTTATTTCGTTTATTTGCAGGTTTTCAGGAAGCCCTGGCCGGGAATAATGCGCACCATTTATAAAAACCAAGAGCTTTTTGAGAACACCTACTTCAGGAAGTTCCCAGGCTTTTATGTGACCGGCGATGGTGAGACATTATGTAAAACGGACACTTTGTGTTGAATTTTGCTGCCGTGGGGGGTCTTTACTGCCACCAGAAATTAATAAAAAACATTAATAATAAATACTAAAAACCGTCCATCCGCTTTCTGTCAGTGGTTGGTTTTAGGAATGATGTGCCTGAGACAAGCCATTTCAAAAAGTAGAATAGAAACAGCCCTCACGTTCAAGAGAGAGCTGTTGCTGGAGGAGCAGTGGCTCTGCTCCCAGCCCCTCCCAGCTTCTCAGCTTACAGCAGCTTGAGTGGGTGTAGGGTGGGCGTGGCTTGCTCCATCTTCTTTTCTCAAATTGACAGAGCCCTGAAATGGCTCATTCTGGGGAAAGAACTTCATGAACATGTTTGTTATGAACCATTATTATTTAAAACAAAGTCATATTATGTCCAGTTTAAAGGTGTGGATCACTGAAAAACAATTTTTAATTATTAATTCTGATTATAATGGGTCACTCTGAGTTTTTCATGAAACTTGAACTTGCTTGAACTTGCTTGAATATGAAAACAGTCTCCTACACCTATCTCCTGCGTTAGCTTCTGATAGAAAATAGACTGTGAAATGCTGGGATTTGAAAATACTGACACTGTGATGTCACACTGTGAATTTGCATTCATGGCCTCGCCCATCTTGGCTCATGCCCACCCACAGAAAGGTTTTTTTTAAAAAATGCTTGCAGTGAGGAGAGAAAGGGGAGAGTGTGTTGGTGATAGTGACTCCGCAACATGGCTGAGCGTGTTCAGTCAGCCAATCAGAAACGAGGTGTGTGCATATCAGTAATAATAATGAGCAATCCTGCTGTTTACAGCTCACTTCTGCACCAGCAACCTTCTCAGGACAGGAATACCATAGCTTTCTTTTTAATTACTCATAAGCATTGATTTCCACTAGAGAACACAGCAGATGTATTGAATAAACGAGTAAACCACACCTTTAAAGTCTCCTAGGAAGACAACAGCTTAATGAGAATAAAAATGTAATAATTAACCAAAGTGTTTTGGAGGTTTTTGAGCTTGTTCTCCTCTCTTAGGATGCAGGCGAGATAAAGATGGATATTACTGGATCACAGGGAGGATAGATGACATGTTGAATGTGTCAGGTATTGAGCTGTGAGGCATTTCTATCTCCAGCCTCACAGTCACTGCAACTTATTTTTTGAGCTTGCATCAAAAGACATTTCTCCCATCAGCTTTGTGCCCTTTTGTCCTCCAGGACACCTTATGAGCACAGCGGAGGTGGAGGCGGCCCTGATGCTGCACCAGTCTGTGTCGGAAGCCGCCGTGGTGAGCCGACCTCACAAGGTGAAGGGAGAGTGTCTCTACTGCTTTGTCACACTCAAAGACAGCAAGGAGTTCAACTGCAAACTGGTGGAGGACCTGAAGAGACTCGGTGAGTAAACTAAAAGATCTCAAAATGCAACACAGCAAGCACAGAAGAAAGCCTCGCTTGGTTTAGGTCAGAGGACACGGTTTGGTAAAAAGGAAAGAACTCAGATCAGTCTGCGGTGTTTATTTTCTCAGTGAGAGAGAAAATTGGGCCAATCGCCACACCGGATTTCATCCAGAATGCCCCGGCACTGCCAAAGACTCGCTCAGGTAAAAACACCTGCAGCTCCATCCTCGAGTAATGATGAAAATCCTATTCTACTAAAAAGAAAACTGTCTCCTTTTCTTCGTTCTCAGGGAAAATTATGAGACGGATCCTGAGGCAGATTGCTCGCAACGAGAAGGATCTGGGTGACCTCTCCACCCTGGCTGACCCCAAGGTGGTGGAGGTGTTGTTCAACCAGAGGAGTGAAGCTGCAGCCTGACCACCTTCATCTCCGATCCTCTAACTATGCAACGCTACTGACGAAGTCGATCTGCTGCTTCGCAGTGAGCCTCTGAATGCTTATTTTTATGGGGATCAGAAACTTTTAGAAATCTTCAGCACAGCTGTTTCTGTAGATTATTTTTGAATTTGGGCCAAAAGTGTCACAGATCAGTTAAAAATGTATAATTGTATGTAAGATAAATATTTTTAAGCTTGAAAGAGAAAAAGTCAGCTTTGCACAGTGAGTCTGTGTTGTATTTTCACTCTGTAAAACATTTCAGACCTGAGAATAAAACAGTTGAATCACTTTGTTCCTCCACTTCAAATTCCTGCAGCCAAATGTCGCCCTCTAGTGGCAGAAATCATTCCCTGTAAGAGCATCACTGAAAAGCCCTTTCATCAATCTGCTGCTGGGAACTTCTGCTCTTTAGCTGACAAAAATGTAAAAAAAATAATCACATGTTCAGCCCTAAATGTGTGTTTGAGGGAGAAAAATCTGAAATTAATAGAATATTTTGAAATCTAACAAAAAGAAGCACAAATTAGTTTTTGTAAGACTGCAGCAGGTTGTTTGAAAGCTGTTCAGTTAGGAAAAATCTGCAAACATCTTTTTTTATTTTCCCCATTTGTCACATTATCCGTGGAGAGACGCAGGAACACAGAGATGGGAAGGACAAGGACGGGCAAATAGAGCTGTAGTGGTGTTACATCATCACCCCTGGCAGCTGGAGGAGGAGGAGGTGGGGTAACCATGACAACCTTTTCATCAGCACAATCTCATCATCCTCACTTCTTCATTCCTCTGAGTTGTTAAAATATAAAAAGAAAATTCACTGTGAAGTGTTTTAAAAGTATATATTTATTTAAAAAATATCCAAATAATAAATGACTGTTTTTTACTTTAAAAGTTTTGAAGATTTATACAGTTCATCTTCGTGCAACTCCATTAGAATGAGCAAACGTTTTCATTTTTTTGTCATTTTCTTTTTTTAATCTTTGAGTTTTATCTCTGATTTTGTTACCCACTGTGAGAGAATCAAAGATGTGAAAGCTTCTGAGTTTGTGCCACGAAAATCTCCGAGCACGCCCAAATCGAACACAGAATGAAAAACTTCCTGTTGTTCGATTTGTTTTAGCTCCTCAAACTGAAAAGACAGAAGGCCTGTTGGTTCTTTTCCAGTCGGAGTGGACGACTATGAGGTCGCCGCTAACAGATTTATTCTAACACACACACACACACACACACACACACACACACACACACACACACACACACACACACACACACACACACACACACACACACACACACACACACACACACACACACACACACACACACACACACACACACACACAAAGCAGAGACAATGACGGAGCAACAGAGAGAGGAGCAGCCTCCTCTCATCTAAGCGATGGGATTTTTGTGTGGTTGGCATGGCAACCAGCCAACAGTGAATCCGGACACCTTTGTGCTGCTCCCTTTTTAACCCAAGACTGAAGAGTTCATGCAAATTTATCATTTATTTTCTAAACATATGTCACTTTAAAAGTTTAAAAAGGTTTAATAGTCAATATTTTTGATTAGGATTGGTGACCATAACAAAATACTATTACAAATATTAAACCTGTTAATTGTTTTACTTTAGCACATTTAACCCAAAACAATCTTCACTGTAATTTGGAAGTTAGAAAAATGTGCTGCATAAAATAAAAGATCCAGGCGTGTTTTGGTTTTAAAACAGTGAATTTTCACATATTCACACTAAACTGTCACGCGTAAATCTGCATCTTACACCCAACCTGATGATCTCAGAAAAGCTGTAAACTGACCTCTCTGAAGCGCATCGCTGCCCACAGTCATTCAGGACATTAACAGCTCTGAACACAGGAAGTTTGCGGGAATCAGTTCCTGGAAATCTGCTCGGCCTCACAGGAAAACGTGAAACTAATCAAACCAGAATCAGTTAAATTAATCAGAATAAATCCATGCAGCTCATTTCACACAGAGGCTCCAGAGGCCGATGAGGAAATCTAGATCAGGTGAGCAGGAGGACTTGAATGCAATCAGTCTGAAGAGATATCAATCAGAACCTTTTGAATTATACTAGAACTTTATTTCACCTATGTTTATTACATGTTTACTATCTATGGAAGCACTGAAAGACCAAAAAAGATACAAATATTTTAAAAATCAATTAAACTCCTTCTCGTTTGTGACCAAAAACCTGAGTTTATGACTCATGATGAGATGATAAAAAAATTTATAGGCGAAACAAAACAGACTGTCGTATTTTATTAAGGTTTTAAAGTGAAAAGAAAAAGGATCAATATTTGAACAAAGAAAAAGCATTAAAATGTCTAACTGGAATTCCTGAGCTTAAAACTATGATTTTGTTTATTATTCTTATTAAAGAAATTTTAAAAGGTTTTGTCATCACAAATGCAAAAAAAAAAAAAAAAAAAAAAAAAAAAAATTAAAAATATATTCCTTTTAGGGCTTCTGCAGCATCATTTCGAATTATTTGCCAGAAAAGTTCTTTAAAGGTATGGTTCACTTGTTTATTCAATACATTTGCAGTAGTCTCTGGTAGGAATTAATGCCTTGCAAGTTGTATTCGAGGCAAAATAATTCCCAGAAACACTTGGATCAGCACCGACAAGTCTACTGCAGCAGAACATGGCAGGATTTAGAGTCTCATTTCCTGATATTTGGAAGTCTCGTCTCTGATTGGCTAACAGCAACACAACTCTACCACTGACTCTGAAGCGCCTCGTGATTTTTAACATGAGAGGCGCTATAGAAATGATATTTTCTTTCTTCTTCTTCTTATTCTTCTTCTGTTTACTCTGCAATGTTGATGTTTTATCGCTACAAATAACACAATTCTGAAGGAGTTCTGCTGTGTGGTGGGGTTATTAATGCTAACGGTTAGCTTCTGCTAGTCGAGACGTTCTCTGTTGTTTCCTGGATGCCAAACCAACACCAGCCTTCCCCATTGTGAGTCAAAATGGGTGAGACCATGATTGTTAAGTAGTGTGACGTACATCTGTCTAATCCTAGAGTTTCACCGTCTATTTTCTATCAGAAGCTAATGCAGGGGATAGGTGTAGGATACTATTTTTTTGTTCAGCCTGCATGAAAAACTCAGAGTGACTGATTGTTATCAGAAATAATAATTTAAAAATGTTTTTTCAGTGTTCCAGACCTCAGGAGACTGAAGCAGACTTAGAACATGCTCAGATAGTTGTTAGCTCAGTGTCACGGTAGTTTGTAAAAGCTGTTTCTCTGAACAGAGGCTGTTCAGGAAGCTTTAGATTTTATAGAAAAAATTCAACGTTCCTGTAAATGTCTGACAGTAAAGCATTAATTCAATCCATTTTTCAGATAGCTGTGTGTGTGTGTGTGTGTGTGTGTGTGTGTGTGTGTGTGTGTGTGTGCGTGCGTGCGTGCGTGCGTGTGTGTGTGTGTGTGTGTGTGTGTAAAGGGACTTTACGTTCTTGTCAATTATTCAGCAATGGTGGGTTCCTCTCGGGTGTAGATAGAAGTAAAAGCAGAGCATCTTCTTCTCCCCTGACCCACTCAGATCCATCAGCAGCTCCCAGCATGCACCTGGGCCTCATTAATGATGCATCATTAGAACTGGTAGCTTTAGCTGCTTCACCACGCCCTCCTTTAAAACAAAACGCTCAGGTTTTAATCAACTATTCTGCTATTCAGACTTTTAAACCAGATATTCAAATGTAAACATTTAGTATGGTTTCAAAATCTTGGTTCAGTTGAGTTTATTTTTATAAAAATAAATGGTCGTTTGGATATGTTAGTAGACCTAAAAACAATATTTTATTGAAATCCTGCAGATTTTAAGAGTCTGCACCCTAACCTTCAGATTATATGAGTCCAGGTACTAAAATGATTTGGATCTGTGACCAACAAAGGAAACAATAACTTAAGAGAACTGCTTTATTTATCGTTTTGTACCTGAACAAAATGAAGGCACATTTGTTTCTTTAGATAACCAGTAATTAATTTTTAAGGTGTTAAATGATAAGCTTGTATGTTTATCTATGTTAAATATCTCAAATTCAACGTTTCTCGAAGCCGTTATCAGGCAGGTAGAAAGCATTTTAGTCCCTTCATTTCCATTAAAGCTGTGGAATAATGTTAACCAAACAGATAAAGTAAAATAAAGTGTTTGCTCCGTGTTGTAGAAGTGAAAGTGACTCTTCGCAACATTTTCATATTTTTAATCAATTTTCTTGAGTATGTGCTAAAACCACCCTTTACAGCAGGGATATTCAATTCCAGGACTGTTCTGTTGAAACGCCATACCTTGTCAGATTGGCATACACATATTACAGCGCATGCCAGTCTGACAGGCCACGTATGCCAGACTGACATAGTCGTAATCCTACCCTGCACCCCAACTTTTCCCCAACCCCAGTGACACCATACCAGTCAGAGGACTGACTGGTATGGTGCGGTGCCCTGATCCAACCAATTCTGGGCCTTGAGGCCCGGAATTGAATGCTTTTACAGGGTTAATGAAAGGCCACCCAGCCCCTATCGACCCCGGTGGCTAGAATATTCCACTTGCAACTTCACACTGGTGTAATGAACTAGTTATTTAATAAGCCATAAGGTGTGGGATTCCATAGGAAATATGAAATCCACCTAACGGATCTGTGAGTTATTTAAACCTGAAGATTGGAACTTTTTATTGCAGGGATTAGATAACCGCTTCGTATTCACTCAGAGACAACAGAAGAGAGAGAGTCAAGTTTAAAAGTTAAGAATTTTATTACTAACAAATTAAACTAGACTGATTTTAAGCACTAAATGTATAGTGTAACTAATGTGGATGAGACGGTGAATGGATGACGTGTGATGTTAATCAGAACCAGCAAATCCGAGGAAGTGATTTGTTCTGATGGGAACTGAAGGTGATGTCTTCGCATTAAGCTTTGGTTAGGAGGTCCATAAACATATGAGACACCATTATGTCGGTCTACCTACCCTTCGTGGAAGTCCCCTTTAGATCAGGAATGTCGAGGTCTAGCTTGACCTTCTCTGGAACCGAGCCGGTAGGAAAAGCAGCGGTGCCGACTAGTCCAGCTTGTGAGTTACTTCCAGGTCACAGCAATTTTGTTGGCGTCTGGTGAGACCCAAGCCTGGGTCTTGATGGTTCCGCTTTTATTCTGAAAGGAACTGTTGCCGCAGTTGGAATAGCAACAAATTTTTCAGCTTGTCGTTGGTTATTTCGGTTGAAGAGCAGAGATCAGGATTGGCCACTCCATCACTTTCTCTGGAACGCTTTGAACTGGCGTTAGAGATGACGTAGTTTTATACTTCGGATGTTGTGGTTTATTGTTGAATGAAAAATTACCAAACACCATCAAAACCACGCCTCTGTCAGATCTGTAAGTTTCTGATTGGATCAGTGAAAGGAATATGCTATGTCTTTTAACGCTACGTGAAATGAGTCCTGTTGGAACATTTAAAGTCATATTTCTTATTATATTCTATTGGATCATAATGAAGTAATTAATATTTTGTTTTCACAGATCGGTCACATCTTATTCACTGACTAACACTTTGATGGATTAGCTTTATTAAAATAGAGTTCTTGGATTAATTAAAAGAAAAGAGTTCATTCTTCATTCTTCTATTGAGCTGAAAATAAGCAGGTTAGAAGGAATGCATGAGACCTTGAGACCATATCTCATGGAGACTAGTCTTGAGCAGAGGAGGGAAAAGACACATTCGTTTCATTCCGTTACACTGGTGGGCCACTCTGTTGGACGAAAAAATTCTGCTGACATACCTGGCACTGCAGTCTGCTTCCAGCACATTTCCTGCATGTTTTAGATTATGAACACTGCTGAGTGTTTTTATTTAGTGATGAATCGCTCCAGTGGAGACATTTCAGCTGTTACATTAAGGTGTTAAAAAGATGAACGCAAACAGACACGAGAGGGTGCTAAAAGCAAGCCAAAACTGCCTAGTCTCCCTTTTTAAATAGTGACAATTTTATTCATTTAACTAGATTCTTTGCAGATGACGAGTGGCTCTTTTTTTTTTAAATGAAAGCGACTTAACCTCTTGCAAATTATTGTCATAGATCATCAAGCCACATTGGACCTTAAAAGCCAAGTTAACTGAGAAATTGTTTTTACTTTTAAATTTTTCAAATATAATCAATCACTCTGAGTTTATCATGCAGGATAAATGTAAAAATAGTCTTTTACCCCTATTTCCTGCATTAGCCGCAGACAGAAAATAGACAGTAAATGCTCAGCTTAGAAAGGCCAATCAGATCTATGTCACACTGTAAATTAGCATCAATGGACTCACCCACCTCAGCTCGCGATGGGGAAGGCTGCTGTTTATTCGGCGTCCAGGAAACCGCATCATTTCGGCTAATAGAGCCTAACCATTAGCACCTTCACCACACAGCAGAACTCCTTCAGGGTTGTGTTATTTGTGGAGATTAAACATTAGCGTTGCAGAGCAAACCGAGTCCGTGGTAGAGTCACATTGCTGTTAGCCAATCAGAGGTGAATCGTCAGAATATCAGGAATACGTTGGCACCATCTAGTGGCTAACAAGCATTTCACACAAATAATTTCTTCAACTTTTTTAAGAAGGCAACTTCACTTTTGTTTATTAATGTGTTCCTGTAGCCGACAAACAGAGCTATAACACGTTTTACAAGTATTATTCTCATGTCAAGTTGTGTTTTCATATATTTATATTTTAGAGACTCAATTGTCCGTGAAAAGTTCATCAACTCTTCATCAGCTGAGGTATTCCTTAAATTTGAAGCACGTAAATGGTAGTCTAACGCTATTGGTTACTTCTGGTTGGCGCTCAGTTTCCTATTGCACAGAGCTCTGCGGTGCAGGGGGCGTGCTTGACAAAAAAAAACGTATAGGGAGCCTAAGTCTCTTCCCTTTCTGGTCGGCTCATGGGTCCCAGAAAGAATGAAAAATTCTTGGCATCAAAATGCGTATTTAAAGCTCACGGACATCATACGTATGTGAAATCCATGGCACATAACATGTGGAATTAGAAAATAGCATTTTTAGCCCCGTTCACTCGCATTCATTTTTTCGTTCTTCCGGGGACCCGTGGTCCGGATGTAGATGGGCGTGACTTAGGCTCCCTATAGCTTACATTATATCACAGTACATGATGAGACAATGACTTTTACAGATTTCTGAAAAATCATACGTCATTTCTGAAAGGGAAAACTCCAGACAGATACTTTAACTCTGGTCAGCTTACACTTCCTAAAACAGAATGATAAATGATAAATGACCCGCACTTGTATAGTGCCTCTCAAAGTAAGCACTCCAAAGCGCTTTACACTACAGTGTATCATTCATCCATTCACACACACATTCATACACTGGTGGGGATGAGCTACGATGTAGCCACAGCTGCCCTGGGGCGCACTGACAGAGGCGAGGCTGCCGAGCACAGGTGCCACCGGTCCCTCCGACCACCACCAGAAGTGCCAGAGCTTTCGCCAGAGATTGCTTCATACTATAGATTACAGCAAATCTGTAAAAAAAAAAAATAAATAAAAAAAATAAAAAGCGAACCTGGTCTTTCAAGCATGTATCAGGATTAGCACCTTCACCAGAAACCTCCCATATCCATGTCTTCTGCCATCTGGTGGAGGATCTACAGATGACAAGAATAATGTTTATTTATTCATCACAGTTACACAATTACATAATAAAATAGATTAAATAATTGTTTTAGACTTTTTGCATTGCATTAGTCAAGCTTTCCCCAGCTGCTTAAATCATAAGTTTTAATTTAATGAGATAAATGATTACAGATGACAGGAGAGGGGTTTTTCCATGCATTTCCAGCTCGTTTGTGTGGATTTCTCAGATTTTTCTCAGCTGGGATACATTTCTATAAAATAATGGCCAAGACCTTTAAACAAATACTTCCTGCAGGATTTCAGCAGCTTTTATCTTGCGTGACATGAGTATGGTGGCACATGTATGACTGTGAAATCTTCTTATTGTATCTGCACCGCCCCCCAACCTGCTGTAATCCTGAGGCTGGGCAGTAATCTGCATAGGCACACACACGCACGCACGCACGCACGCACGCACACACGCACACACGCACACACACACACACACACACACACACACACACACACACACACACACACACACACACACACACACACACACACACACGCACACACACACACACACACACACACACACACACACACACACACACGCACACGCACACGCACGCACACACGCACACACACACACACACACACACACACACACACACACGCACACGCACACGGACACGGACACACACACACGGCTCAGGGTCATCTCATCGTGGATCTATAAAAACAGAAGACATCTTGTAAATACACATTCATCTTTATTACCATTTAATATTTAAGACTACAGGTTATTAGACATTTTGACATAGACATTCCATTTAAAACATTCATATTTTTGTTTCCACAATCTGGTTTTCTTGTCCAAAATGATCCAACAGTAACAAAGACGGCCCAGTAGGTACAACAATTTACCTAAAACGGATATTTTAGTTGATGCAAATCATGTGAGAACAAAACGGCAGCTCCTCTGAGACGAGTTCCCTTCAGTGACCACGAATGACTACAGCTTATATGTACATGCACTAAAGTGCTAGTGTTTAAAAGGCATGCAAATATTTCACTCTTTATCTGCCTTCAGATGTGCATAAGGTTCCTCAGGGTGGTGGCGCCCATTTATCATCAACACACATTCGTGTTGGACGTAGACATGAAGTTTAGCATCAGAAGTGACATCGTGAGGCTCCGCTTCGGAGCAGGACTTCTTTAATTTTAACCTAAACATAAATAAAATAGCTGGTTAAACAATAAAAAAATGTTCTAAAAAAGTCAAATAAAACCACATTTCCACCTACAAGAAAGAACAAAGCAGAAAAATGTGTAAAAAAATACATTAAATTCATGTAAATGTTCCAGCTGATCTACAGTTTTTACCTGACTTTAGGTTGTGACTAAAATATAAGTGTGTGATGAGACGAAACACATGCGGGGTGATGGAGAACTCGGGATTACAGGCACCTCTCAGGGATGAGATTACAGTACGTTCCAGAAGAAGTTCTGGTTTCTCAGCTGGTGCTACTTGATGGATTCCCCCCCCCCCCCCTATTTAGGGCTCTGTATTAGTCTGCAGTTCTGGGGGGTTTCTGAGGTACTGGGTCCTTTCAGGCTGAGACGGAGGAGGAGGAAGAGGAGGACGAGACAGAGCTTTAAGCAGGTTCCTCGCCCTCCAGGATGGGTTTCCGGTGTCCCGGTGGCGGAAAGGTGAACCTCCTCTTTGTGGCCTCGCTCCACTTGGGGGAGGAGGAAGGGGAGCGGGCGGCCCAGCGGGATGGGGGTCGGCGGTTGGCTGGGCGAGCCGGTCTCAGAAAGCAGGAGTCCAAAGGTGGAGCCACTGGAGACCGGGGCAGGTCCTGCTAATGACAAGGAGCCGTAAGAGAGGAAGTAAAGAGATTCAAACTGAGAACTTTGGACAAGAGAAAAGCGGAAAGATCCAAATGGTTAAATTATGTTAATAAAAAAATAAGGGACATTTCTAAATCAAGACTTTTATAGAATCCCAATTTTGAATAAAGAAACATTAAAATGTTCCTTTTGGGCATCTTGAAGAAACAATAACAGCTTTTATTATTACTGGACCCACCAGACGGTAGCTTCTTCCTCTCTTCTGTGTGGGCCCTGATTTAAAACTACTTTTAAAACTTGTTTTATCCCCATTTTTTTCGTTTTCTGCTTTTATTTACCTGAACAAATGTTTTATACGATGAAATAATCTAAGATTAGATTTGAGATTAAAAACAACAAGTTCAGACCACAGAAATGAGCGGAAACAATAGGAAATCATTAATAATTGTAGCTTAAAGTCAATATTTATCAAGTCTTTTTGAAAAGGCTCTAAAATAGATGATTACATTATTTCCAGCTTTGTTTGAGGAAAAATGGCCAAAATCCTGCTGTTATCATACTTCCACTACAGTGAGATAACAGGAATCTGCTCAAATACACGAGAAATCACTTAATATAATAACATCCACATATAAAAGAACAACATTTAATTGGAATCTTCTTTGTTTTAAGTGTTTTAAACAAAAAAAAATCAAAGTTTCAGGCTTTCAGCAGGTTTCCGATCCAGATGTTTTTGATGTTTCCTACTTCAACACAGCTGGTTTCAATTAAAAATGTGCAGAGCTGGAAGGAATTAAACGTTTATATGCATTTCTTTTAATTTAGCTGAACAACTTTCTTCTAGTTTTATAGTTTTGAGGCCAAATATTTCCTCCTATGTAGAGAATGCACAATTTGTTAACAAAACAAATCTCTTCTGAGTCCTTCCAGGAGGTAGGAATAATCTGATCAGGGGTCTAGCTTATAAATAGTGCATTTCCGAGTCTGACATTTCAGCTGAAGGATGAGGGGACACGGTGAGAGTCGAGCAACGATCCGGTTCGACCTGCAGGAAGTCACTAACGACCCGTAGAGCTAAAGATAACGAGGACGTGAAGGCTCTGATAAATCAACTGATGGACCTTGTCTGCACCGTAAGCACGCGTCTCGCCCGACGGGAGGATTTGTGGGTTTTTACACGGTTTTTCAGAGAATACATCAGTAATGAGAATGTTTAGAAACAGTGACCTGCTCCTTTGACCTGACAGGTAAAATCCACATTCAAACACTTATAGACTCTTTAGAAGCCAATGCTTCTGAGCTTGTGCTAAAATCTCAGTCTGGAAACACGGTCGTTCTCATCAAGTCCCACACCGGCTCATTTTGTTTGTTCGTTTTAAAGAAAAACACAACCTGCTTATTTTGAATTTATTTAAATGCGTGTGTGTCCTGATCCTGGAGGACCAATGTCCAGCATGTTTGGGTTGTTTACCAAGACACCTGATTCAAGGGTTGAATTACCTGTTCACCTAGCTCTACAGAAGCCTTTTAATCAGCTGCTGATTTAAAGAGATAGGCCCAATCCCAGTACTCACACTTCCACCCTGCAATTGCACAATCCCGACCAGGGGTGCGAGTGCGTAGGGTGTCCCGATTCTCAAGTACGGAAGTTGATCACGCCCTTTTTGCGCCCTTGATCTGCACTTCACCCAAGTCTGCATTGATGCGGGAGAAACGGCTCAAGTTCCTTTAATGAAAATATGTATTTTCTAATGAAATTAGTTCATTTTAGGATGATTAGTTGATGCTTTGAATGTTTTAGATGAAGCAGCAATGAATTTAAATTTATTAAAAAAAACTGTTTGGTTGTTTGTTTGAAAGTTGTTAAAGGTTTTTGAAAAAAGTATCACAGCGACCAGCCTCCTGGCATGCGTTGGACTCGATGATGCTATGCTGCCCGTCTAAAATCTGCAATTATCTGCACACTTGTGTACCACACACTCGAAGCCTTACTGCACACTTTCTCCAAGTGCACTTTCACTGAATCATTAGTTGGGTTTCCATCATTGCACCATCGATTTTAAGGGTGTAAAAGTTAATTTTTCCTATTAAGCATGCCAAGAGCACAATAAAACCCAATTAGATCACAAATAGAGACAAGCGAGAGAGAACAGAAAGAGATGGGTTTTAGCAGGCATCTTCATCTGTTAATCTTTAGGATTAGGAGTATTTGAGAAGAATATGAAGGCACAGACACAGGTTCACAAGATCATGGAAAACCACCACAGTCCATATGGTGACAGAAGGACCTGGTGGAAATGGAGTTAGAATCGGCTCACTCAGTAACCAACCTGAAGTGTGTGTGTGTGTGTGTGTGTGTGTATTGTTCATCATGGACATAAGTTTTAAATGAAACACCACCAGTAATGGAGACGCAACTCTCTGACATATCAAAATGGATGAAATCCCACCATCTCCAACTCAACCTCTCTAAAACTGAACTACTTGTCATCCCAGCAAAACCATCCATACAGCACAATATCTCAATCCAAAATGACTTCCTATCTCTGGCTCATTCAAAGGCAGTTCGAAATCTGGGTGTTGTGATTGATGAACACCTGACCTTTAAAGATCATTTTGCCTCTGTTGCTCGTTCGTGCCGCTTTGCGCTGTATAACATATGAAAGATCAGACCATACCTAACACAACATGCCACCCAGCTCCTGGTGCAATCTACTGTCATCTCCCGCCTCGATTACTGCAATGCCCTTCTAACTGGTCTTCCGGCCTGTAATGCGAGACCTCTTCAAATGGTCCAGAACGCAGCGGCACGTCTGGTCTTCAATCAGCCAAAAAGAGCACACGTCTCTCCTCTGTTCATTGAGCTCCACTGGCTACCGCTAGCAGCACGCATAAAATTCAAATTGCTAACATTAGCATACAAAGTCCGAGATGGTACGGCTCCCATTTACCTGAATCCTCTTGCAAAGGCTTACGTCTCGGCTCGGCCGCTCCGGTCATCACAAGATCGTCGGCTAGCAGTGCCTACACCACACTCAGGACAATCCAGACTCTTCTCATGCATCGTTCCACAAATGTGGAATGAGCTACCAAGCACTACCAGAACAGGGGCTTCCTTTTCAAGTTTCAAGAAACTCCTGAAGACCCTGCTCTTCAGAGAGCACTTCTTAACTAGCACCCTCCCTGCACCCGTCCCCCCTCTCTACTGTCCACTCCTTGATCCCTCCTCTCCATGATTCATCATGCTGCCTCACTGCTACCTACGACTGACTGGAAATTGTTTGTTGTTGTTGTTGTTGTTGTTGTTAGCCTCAAGGGCAACATGCCGATTATAACTTGTAAGTCGCTTTGGACAAAATTGTCTGCTAAACACATAAACATGATCACACCAGTGGTTTTGCATGACTCATCACCAGATGATAAACGTTCGAGAACAGAATCAACTAGAAACTTTAGAGATTTTCTGCAGCATTTCCACCTCCTGTCCAAACACATACTTTTGTCTTGCTCGAGGACACAACGACTGCGACGGACTGAGAGGGGCTCGAACCTGCAACCTTGTGATTATGGGGTGGGCATTTAACTCCTCTGCCAGCATTGCCCCATAGCTCAGCTAAGCTGGAATCTTGTTTACATGCAGATAAATTCTGCTTTTAACCACATCATCAGGGAACCTTGGCTTGATTAGCAGTAGTTCATTTTCAGCCAGACTCAGGTGTTGACACGCATTTCAAAAGTCTGAATTCACTCAGACTAAAATAATTATTTGGGTTTCTGACCCAGCATGTAAACACATTAGTGAGAAACATAGAGATTTTTTTATGTAGTGAGCCAAATGGCCAAATGTTTCACCAAAACGACCAGAAGTTAACTTTTAACTTACAGGCTAAACTTCTCATACAGGCCAATCTGACACCGCGGTGCCGATATGAAGTCGATGAAGTTGAGCCAATATTCTTAACAAATCCTGCGAACGTCGTGAGTCCTCAAGGCTGCAAAGACACAGGACTTCTTATCCATCCTCTCTGAATAAAGCTCATCTTCCCTGGCTCATAAAGTACTTTATGATTTCATATGTGTTATGTGTTGTTGAAGGAAAAATATCCAAAGTGTTTTAATAATGTGTCCAGTACTCTACATTAGTGAATGATGGGTTCAAATGTTTTTTTTTTCTGTAATGATCAATTTCAGATCTTAAATTACACCAGATTAGTGTTTGTTGATTTTAATAATGTTAATGTATCAGTATGAACAATGTAATGATACTATATTATCATTAATGGTTAAATGTTTTTACTTCACACTAAGAATAACCTCTCTAAGTATCTGGGTGAAGGAGTGATTGCCTGAGGTATTTTGGTAAAGACTTTAAACTTGTCAAATTCTGATTAGTCTAAATTTGTAACCAGGAGCTGAGAAAAATTAGAGTTCACTTCCTGAACTAACCAGTTCTCAGCCAGCTTACTCGGTTAGGCCGACTCGGTGAGCAAGCACTTGGGACCATCCTCTCTTTAGACTCAAGGTCAAAGCCTCTCTGCAACGCTTGCGAGTGGTGTATCAGACACTACAACACCTCAGACGTGGCCATCGGCTTGAACACTGTTGCTAACCACTTAAACATTCTCCCTCTCCTGATGATAACATTTTACTTTATTTGACATTGAATGTGCTACTACTAGTTTACCCGTTTAATTACAGATTCACTAGGATAAATACAATAAAGTTTATCGCTCACCAAATATAATATTTACTAAGAAATCACAATGTAACCATAGACACATTGGTATAAATGTTGTGTGTGTGTGTGTGTGTGTGTGTGTGTGTGTGTGTGTGTGTGTGTCTGCTCTGTCTTCTCGATCCCCAGTGAGTCGTGGAGGAGGGCTGCTTATACTGAGCCAGGATCCTCTGGAGGTTTCTTCCTGTTAAAATGGAGTTTTCCTCTCCACTGTCGCTGCATGCTTGCTTAAAATGAGGATTGCTGTAAAGTCACTGACACTAGTCAGTGACTCGATGCAATTTGCTGGTTTCCTTATATAGGAAACTTTTTTCTGATTGGCTTAATGAACTGACCTGAATTGGAATGTTTATTATGTGATGTCCCTTGAGACGACTTGTCGTGATTTGGTGCTATATAAATAAACTTGAATTGAATTTTATGAATAATCTATAGCTTGTTAAACCATACAGTCAAACTGATTTTATAACTTCTGTCTTTCTCTTTGTCTTTATTATCCTTATTTTGAACATGCGCACACACACATAGTAATACACACAAAATAAGTACCTGGTAACTTCTCCTTCTCGTTACCATCACAAGATCTCTCAGACACTTAATGTTTTGCTACAAAACATCTAGCTTATATTTCACCACTTCATTCATTGCCTGTTATCTTGTACAACCATCATTTCATTCGTACGTTGTCATGTCTAATCATTAGTTTAGAAAGACAGAATTAAATTCATTTCATAAATTATATCCTTGACTCGGTCTGAATTAATATGAAGTGTGTGTTCACTGGATAGTCAAGGAACCTAAGGTAATATTAAGTCAAATATTCAAAGACCAATCTGATTGATAATTCATATTTACATGGAATTTCACATCTTATTGATCATATGTAGTGAAGTCCATCACTCTACAATTATATAAGCAACTCAGTTTTAGGTGTGTTCTTTAAGAACCACTAATATCAGCTGATTTTGTGCATGCCAACTATTGATTTGTCCCCTAAAAATGACAAAATAATGTATTTTTACTGGTTTATCAATGTTTCCATTTGATAATGTCATCAATCTTTCATTGAGTGCTAAAATACTTATTATTATTATTATTATTATTATTATTATTATTATTCTGATGTTACTGGCTGATATTGGTATTAAAATGGAACATCAAAATGATCTGTACTGGTTTTTACTCTTTAATGATGCAGCTTTTACATCCCAAGCACGTATTTAACATCGTACTCATCAGCTACTTCTCCTCTCACACAAAATGTCTAAATATGCCAGATCTGAGGTAAAGTTTGAGATATTGATTGTTTGGTTGGCACAACCTAAATTTAAATTGTCATATTTTGCACAAATAATCTTTAAAGTTAGTGTTTTCATGAAAGGGAATATGTTTTTACCTAAAACGGTTTATTTTTTGTTTATTAATGGGGGACCCCACATATACTGCTATTGGTTTGTTTTGATATCTGAAATTAGGAGTTAGACTCTATCGGTTCTAATTGTTAATATTAATATTATAAATTATATTAGTAACTAATATAATTCTAGTATAAAAAAAGGCATTTTCACCAATACAAAGCAGTCTACCTCTGCAGCAGCGACCACTAATCCACCTTCTGTAATCCTTTCAAAATAAGGGTCTAAAACATTCATATGTTGCAAACATTGGCTCTGAGCTTTATAATATGCTTGCAGAAAATCTGAGTGAGATTTTAATTCTGAGAATGCACAATGCCTCAATAAATGAAGTAACGTGGAGATGTTTAATGGAGAACGTCATGCAAAACCACCAGTAAGATACTGAAGAAATAAACAGATGATTTATTTCAAACATTAGGCATGCATACATCAACAGGAAGGGGTTGGTGCACAACTTTTAACATCACGTCGATGGCTTCACACTCTCTGCTGACCTGTGAGGCATGCTTTAATGAAGAGGGTGTGAGAGTGTGTGTGAAAGAGGTAGGGGGGTCTGCAGGACGTGGAGTGAAAGATCCGTGAGCCTGGTGAATCCGAGGAGGAGGAGGAGGAACTTACATCACGGAGACAAGCAGGGTTAGAGTCCCCAAGGAGTAGTTAGTATGACAGTGTGGTTCTGGATCAGATCACAGCAGACACGAAGGAAGAGGGACAGATCAAGTCCAGAGAGGAGGAGAAAAAATATATAAAGCAGGAAATGTTAATCTGTAACCCTGAGTACGGGCTTCAGCCTGCAGATGACACAGGAAGTAGTTCAAACTCAATAAACCTGAAAAAAAAAATACCCAGAAGCACTAAAATCTGATCCATGTTCAGCTTCATGCCACGACAACAGCTTCACATTAAGTCACATCTGTTGTTTTCCTCCAATCAAGCAGAAAACTCAGTCTTTTTGCTTTGGTCAGTGATCGACAGCAGGAGAGGTTTATAAGTCGGCATATGCTGGATTCTGTGGCTCAACGTCCATATTTATGATTTTATTTTAGGTCTAAGGCGGCTTTGAGTGCGTCTCCTGCTCTGTGACACCCGAGACAGGCTCTGGAGTTTTAAATCATCCATCCATGCACCATAAACCATCAGAAAAATGTTGTTTACTGTAGCATGTATTACTGTTAATAAAGCACTGATTTTAATCAACAAATTTCCTTTTTCTCACCTGAAGAAATGTCAGATTTTCTAATTCTGGTCGAACTTTCAGATCAACAACTGATCTGATTAATATCAGTTCCCTGATGTCCAGACACGCTTTAAGATGGAAGCAAACTAACAGGAAGAAGGAAGCTACAGAAGAAGAGTTTCTACATGCAGCGAAAACTGTGAGGAAGTTTAAATAATTAAACGTTACCATCGCATCAGTCAGTGCTTTCCATCTGAGGAAGAAAGCATGAAGATTTAATCATTAAAACGCCAATGTCTTTAATTTATCTTCAGATTTTTTGGGGAAATCCATCCTATCGCAGAAAACAGGGCGTCATAAAACATGGAGCCTATAGCAAGTGAAAGATAAAGGGTCTGAATATTTACCTCCATGCATCCAGTCTGTCCTCTGTCCGAGTCGGCCTGCCTGCCGCCGTCTCTGCCATGGATGCTCGGTCCTCCAGCCTGCAGCCTTCGCTCTTCCTTGAAGTTCTGCTCCTGCAGCTTTTTGTTGAGAATGCGGGCGGCGTTCTCTGCCAGCGAGTACCCGGGTGGGGTGGACAGATCCTGACGGATGCTCACCACCTCCGGGTTCTTGTCCCCCTGAGTCTCCACTATCAGATGCACGGGGCTCGGCGAGCGCCCTCGAGTAGGTCGCAGGTTGTCCTGTGAGTTCCTGGGGTCCGAGGGGAGACTCCCATGGTGGGCGGGGCTGGGCTCAGCGGTGGGAGGCGGCGTGGGGCGGGAGCGGCTGGGGGACTTGTTGAACTTGTCGAAGACCACAGGCGTGTGGTCGATGATGTTGAAGAGGCTGGACAGGCCGTCGTTGATGGTGGTGTGGACGGGGCTGTCCCTGGTGGTGGTGGAGCGGGCCCACGCCGACTCACTGTTGCCCTTCTGCGGCGTGGTGGGGGGCGGCGTGCGGCTGTTGTTGGGTACCTCGGTTTTATTGGATGTGGACAGTTTGCGCTGAAGCTTCGGGGAACCAAATTTTGGCGAGCAGCAGGGTCTCTCGAACTTGCTCTGGACCACCGGAGAGTACTGGACCTTCCTGGTGCTGCGGGAAGGGGAGGAGATGGGGGTGTTTCCACCTTTTGGGGTGAGGCAGCGGTGAGGGCTGCTGGTCAGGTTCCGCAGCAGATCCGTCTGCAGACCCACGCTGATGGTCTGGGTGGTCTGAGTTCCCCGTGTGGTGACCCCATTGGTCTGACAGGCGGTGTCGCGGAACACGGGTCCAGGAGGGGAGCGAATGGCGTTCCTCACAGAGATGGCCACCTCCTTCATATCGTCGCTCATGTTCCTGTGAAGCTGGAGCTCCAAAGAGGATGCGTAGCCCACCGTGGAGCAGATGGGGGACTGTCTAGGAGAAGTCCTGAGTCCCCCACCCTCCAGGAGACAGGGCCACCTCGCACTGCCGAGCACCTCGTCCGATCCACTGGCCCCCATCCCAGCCTCTCCTTCGGTCCTGGCCCTGCTCCCTTTGGAGTACAACAAGTCTGGGTCCGGGACGGAGGCTCGCTCAGCTGTCCCGGTTCTCGTGGGACTGTGGAGGATGTGGACTCCGTAGTGCTCCATCCCTACCCCAGCCCCGTTGCTCCTGAGCGGGGACTTGTGGCAGTGCTCAGGGCTGCTCAGGGTGCTGGTGGTCAGAGTGGCGCTGGTGGTGAAGAACCAGGAGGTTGGCTGGAATGGGTCGGGACCCGGCTCCCCTTCTCGGAGCGGACGTGTGCCAGAGGTGGCTGATGGGAAATCCCAGCCCTTTTTGTTGAACTCCTCAATGTACTTGAGGTCGTCAGGAGAAAGAGGGGGGGTGATGTCATCTCGGATGCGATCGCCGGGGCGCGTTTTGTCGGGAAGGAACGGCGAACTGTCCATCAACCTCTGGAAGTCACTCATGGAGCACACAGACTTGGCCCTGAATACACACACATATACACACACACACACCTGTGTTTTTAAACTGTCTGAATTATTCATCAGCAGTCATCTGGCATCTGGAAGTTTTCTCTAAACATTACCTGAGGAGACTTCCACCTTCTCTCATCTCGTCTTCTGGGTGAACAGGAGCTTCTTCGCTCTCTGAGATCTCATTCAGAGCCTGAAACAGCAGAGTCATGAGCTCAAACGCTTTCTGTTGCTCTATCTCGTTAGCAGGATTGGTATGGTCTTCTAAAACCAACTTCTCTTCTGCCTTCTAGTGGGGACTCTGAGTACTGCAAGTCTTACTTTTAGTATATAGTTATTTATAAAGACAAGAGTGAGGAAATAATGTGGACAGGCACCTTTATAAGGTCAAAATTACCTCCTTCATGCAGGGGAACTTCTTCTCACTCTCTAGTCTTGAAGGGAGCGGGGCTTCAAGACCACAGAGGGGGTCCAGAGACAGGGCGTCCAGGAACAGGTTCTCTGTCGGTCCTTTCAGCCTCATGGCAGCCCCCTGCTCCTCCAGCAAGGCCTCTGAGTCTGAGTGGGAGCGCGTGGGGGGAACAGGCGTGAATGCACAGGGGGATCTGGGAGCACGAGGAGAGCGCGGGGCGCTGAATGGACTATCCTGAGGTGAGAACATCCCCCTATGGGCCGAAACTCCGCCGTCTTTGATGTCTGTGCCTTCGCCTCTTCTGGCGTTCAGCTCCCTCTGCATCTGCAGGGATGAAAGAAGCACAAACAAACAAAGATGATGTTTTTAAAGTTTGTCTGAACCCGCTGGAGAAAAAAAGAGCAGATTTCTTTATGCTCAGTTTTTTCATTTCCAGAATTATGATAAACCGGATCTATTTATATTAAACAAGCAAATAATTTATGGTTCCACATGATGTTAGATGTCACTTTATTTAAAAAAACAACTTGATTTTTTTTAATATACAGCTTAATTATAAGGAGTCAAAACTGAAAAATCCTCATTCTGACAGAGAAGAAAACCACAAAAACAAAAATGAAACGTTAACTCTCATGTTTGTGTGTCTCTAACAAACCTACCAAACAGACGGATTTACATTAAAACCATAAAAAATGTAATTTTAAAGATAACTTCTAAAAGATTCTAAGAATAAAATTTGATTACTAAAATATTTCAGTATTTTAAATATAAATTTAAACAGACACTGAAAAGCTAAAAACTCCCCAAGTTCTGAGCTAATTACCTTTGTGTCTGAATCACTTTTTTTCAGTAGCTAAAAATATAGCTTTACTTTAAATATGTTCAAATGATAAATAACTTTTCAATAAAAGATTCATTTTTAGGAAGAAAGAACAGAAAATTCAGCGTAATGATGCGTACGTTCATTACAATCCTGTAATTAGCTCTCAACAGGCTGATATATAAAGCTGCATGAAGTTCAGTGGCTGGTCATGAACACGCAGGAAAGGCTGTTGGCAAATAATATTATTTCAATTAAACATAATTTGTTTTTGCATTTTTGGATCTTGTTTAATCCTTGAAGTTCAGAGAAGAACAGTCTCCTCCTTGATCTGAGTTTCATGGCTTCCTGCAGCTCTGCTGAATTATGCAGCTCTGCTTCCTGCCTCGTATCCTCTTATCCTCGTGCTTAAGCATTTTATTTAATTATTTTTGCAGAGTGGCATTAAGAGGGTCGTATTCCTGCTCGTGTTTTATATGATAATACACTCGTTTCACCATAATCTGCCTCTTACTTCAATCTTTGACCATCAGGCAACAAACAAAGGGCAAAAAATCCAGATAAAGTGCATAAAAGGACATGAATTATTCAGTTCTGCTCAGTATTTATTCCATATACAACAGACGACTGAACAAAGATCCTGAATTCAGGGCTAACCTACACTTTTTACTGTACAAACATACAGGTCCTTCTCAAAAAATTTGCATATTGTGATAAAGTTCATTATTGTCTGATAAACATTAGACTTTCATATATATTAGATTCATTACACACAACTGAAGTAGTTCAAGCCTTTTATTGTTTCTAATATTGATGATGTTGGCATACAGCTCATGAAAACCCCAAATTCCTATCTAAAAAAATTTGCATATCAAGAAAAGGTTCTCTAAATGAGCTATCAACCTTATCATCTGAATGAACTAATTAACTCTAAACACCTGTAAAAGATTCCTGAGGCTTTTAAAACCTCCCAGCCCGGTTCATTACTCAAAACCGCAATCATGGGTAAGACTTCCGACCTGACTGCTGTCCAGAAGGCCATCATTGACACCCTCAAGCAAGAGGGTAAGACACAAAAGAAATTTCTGAACGAATAGGCTGTTCCCAGAATGCTGTATCAAGGCACCTCAGTGGGAAGTCTGTGGGAATGAAAAAGTGTGGCAGAAAACGCTGCACAATGAGAAGAGGTAGCTGGACCCTGAGGAAGATTGTGAAGAAGGACCAATTCCAGACCTTGGGGGACCTGCAAAAGCGGTGGACTGAGTCTGGAGTAGAAACATCCAGAGCCACCGTGTACAGGCATGTGCAGGAAATGGGCTACAGGTGCCGCATTCCCAGGTCAAGCCACTTTTGAACCAGAAACAGCGGCAGAAGCGCCTGACCTGGGCTACAGAGGAGCAGCATTAGGCTGTTGCTCAGTTGTCCAAAGCACATTTTTCAGAGGAAAGCAAATTTTGCATGTCATTCAGAAATCAAGAGGGAAATGCCAAAAGGCCTGAAGTCCAGTGTCAAGTACCCACAGTCAGTGATGGTCTGGGGTGCCATGTCAGCTGCTGGTGTTGGTCCACTGTGTTTTATCAAGAGCAGGGCCAATGCAGCTAGCTATCAGAGATTTTGGAGCACTTAATGCTTCCATCTGCTGAAAAGCTTTACGGAGATGAAGATTTCATTTTTCAGCACAACCTGGCACCTGCTCACAGTGCCAAAACCACTGGTAAATGGTTTACTGACCATGGTATTACTGTGCTCCATTGGCCTGCCAACTCTCCTGACCAGAACCCCATAGAGACTCTGTAGGATATTGTGAAGAGAAAGTTGAGAGACGCAAGACCCAACACTCTGGATGAGCTTAAGGCCGCTATTGAAGCATCCTGGGCCTCCATAACACCTCAGCAGTGCCACAGGCTGATGGCCTCCATGCCACGCGGCATTGAAGCAGTCATTTCTGCAAAAGGATTCCCGACCAAGTATTGAGTGCATGACTGAACATAATTGTTTGAAGGTTGACTTTTTTTGTATTAAAAACACTTTTGTTTTATTGGTCAGATGAAATATGCTAATTTTTTTAGATAGGAATTTTGGGTTTTCATGAGCTGTATGCCAAAATCATCAACATTAGAAACAATAAAAAGCTTGAATTACTTTGAGAAGGGCCTGTAAAGTATACTAAATTATAAAAGGAAAGATGAAATCATCATTTGAGCAACATTGTTATGGTTGTTTAGTCATTATTATTATTATTATTATTATTATGGATCATTTAAGATACACAGAAAAAAAATTACCATCTTTAAAGAAATCATATAATCTTGTATTTTAGATCTGATTTGGCAGCATTAGAAATTACATTATGTTTAAAAAATAAATTTGATGTTTTTGTCTAATATTTTATTTGTGTGTGACCACCCACCCTCACCCACACACCCATACTGGTCTGTAAAAAAGTTGTTTGTATTATTTAATAATTACTTTGTAACTTTTGTTTTATGTTGAAAATAAATGGAGCCACATTTGGGAAAAATCTAATTTCAATAAAAATTTGCCTTTGCAGACTTATGACGAAGAGAAAATTGGACTAAAATGGTGCGAAACGTAAAGAAAAGTTATTTTACCTGCTTGAAACTTTGAATTCCTATTGCAGGACTAAACAAACAGAGGAATATTTTTTAATCCATCTCTTTGTGCATTTGGCAGCTGCCCTAAAGGTTTACGTCTAATACTAATACATTTGATTTATAAAGCACTTTACATTTGAAACAAATCTCAAAGTGCTACAAAGTTAATTTAACCCAAAAGCTCTGGTAAAAAGATAAGTTTTAAGACCAGATTTAAAAGCACCAATTGTCTGTGGTATCCTCAGATGCCCTGGGAGGGAATTCCAAAGTCTGGGTGCAGCTGAGCAAAAAGCTCGCTCTCCCATGGTGCGAAGTTTAGTCTTTGGAGTTTTCAAAAGATGTACTGATGCAGAGCGGAGGTTGCGTGTGGACGTCTGTGAAAACAGAAGTTCTTTAAGGTGGTGATGGTAAGTGTGTGTGTGTGTGTGTGGGGGGGGGGGGGGGGGCATCCCCATAAATACACTGGTGGGTGAGAAGGGCAACCTTGTAATCAATTCTAGATGAAACAGGGAGCCAGTGAAGAGATTTAAGAATGGGCGTAATATGGTCATATTTGCGTCCTCTCATCAGGATCCTAGCAACACAGTTCTGAATATACTGCAGCTTTTGAAGGATTTTTCCAGTGGTCCCAATGAGAAGTGCTTTGCAGAAATCCAGCCTGGAGGAGACAAACGCATAGACCAACTTTTCCGCATCAGCAAACGTTAGTGCTGGACACAGTTTAGCTATATTCCTGAGGTGGAAAAAAGATGTTTCACACAGATGCTTCACATGGGCCCCATACGTCAAACTCGAGTCCATTTTAACCCCAAGGTTTATAACAGATGTTGACAGTGGGATATCCTGACTAGAAAAGGTAAAACAGTTGATGTTAGATGACCTAACCTGGTGTGGGGTGCCTGGTGTGGGGCGACGGTGGCACAGGAGTTAAGTGCTTGCCTCGCAATCGGAAGGTTGCAGGTTCGAGCCCCGCTCAGTATGTCGCTGTCGTTGTGTCCTTGGGCATGACACTTAACCCACCTTGCCTGCTGGTGGTGGTCGGAGGGACCGGCGGCGCCTGTGCTCGGCAGCCTCGCCTCTGTCAGTGCGCCCCAGGGCAGCTGTGGCTACATTGTAGCTCATCCTCACCAGTGTGTGAATGTGTGTGTGAATGGGTGAATGACTGATTGTGTTGTAAAGCGCCTTGGGGGGTTCCAGGACTCTAGAAGGCGCTATATCAAACACAGGCCATTTACCATTTACTAAAATACCTTCAGTCTTAGAGCTGTTTAGCTGCATGAAATTTTACTTCATCCATGACTTTATCTCCTCCAAACAGATGGTCAAAGTGGATGATGGCGGAGTAGACGAGGAGGTGGAATTTATCCTGAGATAAAGCTGAGTATCATCAGCATAACAATGGAATAAAATACCATGCTGGCTGATGATATGACCCAGGGGAAGCATATATAATACGAACAAAATCCGACCGAGCACAGAGCCCTGAGGAACACCACAGGTGACATTGTGTATAGCAGATTTAGCCTCTCCCAGGGCAACATGCTCCGTTCTTTCAGTAAGATAAGATGCGAACCAATTGTAGACAGAGTCAGAGAGTCCAACAGTGTGACGTAATCTGTGATGCAGAATGTCGTGATCAACAGTATCAAAGGCTGAGGACAGGTCCAACAGGATGAGAAGCGATGGGAAACCAGCATCAGCCAACATCAGCAGGTCATTCGTACCTAACCAGAACTGTTTCCACGCTGTGGCAGGAGCGGAAGCCAGACTGGAATTTCTCAAACAAATTATTTGCTTCGAGATGAGACTGAAGCTGTGCAGCAATTACTTTTTCCAGTATTTTAGAAAGAAGCGGGAGGTTAGAAATGGGCCTGTAGTTTGCAAGTACTTCTGGATCTAAAGTAGATTTTTTTAAAAGTGGTCTGATGATGGCAGATTTCAATGTAGCAGGAACATATCCAGTCTGGAGAGAGTGATTTATTATCCTGGTAATCAGGGGACTTATGGCACAAATGTTGGATTTAACCAAAACTGTAGGAAAAGGGTCCAGAGAACAATTTGATGGTTTCATCTTTCTGACAATGACCTCAACCTCTTGATGTGTAACTGTAGAGAAACAGCTAAAGGGTTGAAAGTTCCCTGGCTGTGGGTCATCCAACAAGACAGGAAGTGCAAAGGAACTCGATAAAGATGAACGGATGGTATCCACTTTTTTCCTGAAGAAGGTAATGATGTTATTGCTGTTCCCCTCTGTAGCTTCCATATGAGATTGAAATTGTGGTTTCAAAAGGCGATTTATAGTAGAGAACAGCTGCTTTGAATTTCCAGAGCTATTGTTAATGATATTCGAGTAAAACTGTGATCTTGTGGCTCTCATTGCTCTTGCATATGCCTTCTGATGTTCTCTGTAAGCTTCATTATGAACAGTGAGTCCTGAAGCTAGTAGACGACGCTCGAGAACACGCCCAGTTGTCTTCATCTTCCTCAGCAAACATATCTTTAGTGGATGAACTTAATTTGTCATCTTTAAAGTTTCTCACCCTCTCCATCTGGCGCTGGAGCTCCTTCATGCTTCTGTCCCACTCCTGGCGTTCCCAATCGAAGCGTTCCAGGAGCTCGGCCCTCTCCCGGCTCCACCTCTTCTCTCCGTGCTGCAGCTTCCAGCGAAGCTCCAGTGACTCGCCGTGGCTCTCCGCCAGCAGGCGCCGGTTCTCCTCGCGTTCCTGCTTCAGGGCCCACTCAGGCTCTCCGAGGGGCTCCCCTTCACCTCCTTGGGCCTCCTCTTCCTCCTGCTCCTCCAGGTGCTGCTCACAGAACAGAAAGATAGACGAAGAATATGATTCCTTTCATTGATCATTTGTATTATTAGTAATATAAAAATAACCATTTTTCCCATTTATTTTGATATTTTAGTGTGTTTTAAGGTATTTTTCCTCTGCGATGAGTGAGAAACTGATGCAGGTTGACATCAATACTGTGATTTTTACGCTTTCTCATCTGAATGAGTTTAATAAAACAATGTTTACAGTAGCTAAATGCTCAGCAGCCATTTAACAATAAAACAAAGATGAGTAAACTAATATTCTGTTGGTACAAACAATCAAAACGTGCAACAGTCAACAATCACTCAGTTCACTGACTCATTTAATTCTACAAATGCTCAAAGTCACAGTTTGGTTGATCCAAAATGTGTCAGTTTCCTACTCAACTTAGTTGACGGTAAACAGATTTGTTGCTGTGGAGACAAGAAAGATAAAGAGAAACAAAAAATGTGAATTTATCACAAATTTATGTTAATGAAGTTTCGAATACTCTTAATTAAATTAGAGGAGTTGGCTGCTGAAATTTGCACAAAAGATCAATAATATAATTGTCTAGTGTTTGTGGTCAGTTCAAATGAAACACCGTCCGAGCCAAACGATGGTTCACTGAGTTTTAAATGAATTAATCAGGGAAACAGATCATCACGATTAATCAATAAAACACACATTGTTCTTTTAACAGTGTGTTTTTGTATTTGCACGTCTCACAGGGGCAACTTGTCCAAGAAAAGACTAAATGCAGAAAATCTGTTAGATTTAAAGGTGCAGAGTGTAATAATAAAGTAAGATTACTACAGTGAAATAATCCCAAAACAGGTAATGTCTCAATCATGATCAGCTGTAAAACAGCCCGTTTCAGTTGAAGCACTGTTTTCAATAAATTGTTGCTCTCCCATTTCTTCTTGTTGCATGCTAAAGCTCTGCTTGGAACCTTGTTCAGGTCTAACCGTGCAAAATATGATTTTTGGCCATTTATCAAGTTGTCTTAAACTTTTGATCAGAACTGTAAATCAAGCTATCTGAATAGACTTTGGTAAAGAACATCAGGTTCGTAGCTGCAGAAGACTTGTAAACACAGACAGTAACTCAGCAGCTAGAGGCCAAAACACACATAAACACTCAGATGAGGGCATTTTTCACCTCCACTCCGCTCTGCTGGGCTGCCTAACTATAACAATCAAAAAGCACTTCTCTAACAGCTTAATCAGAGCGGAGCACAGCAAAGCAAGTAAAGGACTCAAGTTATCAGATGAAACTAAGCACATTAGTTCTCCCTGCTGCCCTCAGGAACCTCTGCTCCGTGGAGGGATTGAACCATGCAAGAGCCACATGGATTAAAAGCATGAGTTAAAAAGATAATCTTCCTCCTCTAACTCAAACCTCTTAATTGGTTCCAAAAGCTGTATTTTTTTTTATATCAGATAAAGCTCAGGAGAGACTTTGCTCTGACACTGTGAGTTAGATTTGATCTCCAAACATGGAGGTCAGGAGGAGAACATGATCAGTGTTTCCCAGAATTGTCAGAAGCTTCATTGAAATCTGTCAGGATTGATTGTTCTCTAAGCTGCTGAGGAAATAAAAGGTTTGGCATCTGGTAACTCAAAGCTTTTTCTACACTTGTGTTATCCATCCATCCGTCCGTCCTCATTTTCCACCACTTACAGGGCGGGGTCAAGGTAACAGACATGCCTTTACCCAGAGACACTTCCTGTGGGATCCCAAAACATTCCCAGTTCCCAGAGGGAACATATACGGTAATCCTTCCAGTGAGTTCTGGGGGGTTACGTATCCTCCATGGGGTCTGCTACTGGTGGGATGTGGCTGGGAAACCTTCAGAGACAGGAGGCCAGAAGCCATTTCTACAACTAGTTGATACAAAAAAGTTGATAGGGAAAAAGCATCAGGTGTCAGGAAAGCTATAGGTTGTTGACTGTGGCGACAGGTGAAAAAAAAATATTGATGGGGCTGTGTGCAAAAAGATTTTCCTTCCTAGTCCATCATAAATATTTAAAGGAATAGTTGAAAAATGCCTACTATTACAAAGCAATCGTTTATTTCCCTTCTCCAAATTAACAGTTTCAATTATAAAACCTACAGAAATGTTTGACTATCATAATACTGAAATAAATACAAAAGCCTACTGTGTGCACCTTTCTACAAAACATTCAACAGGAACTGGAATCCATAATTAGCCTTTTTCCTTATTCATGTTTTTCTTGTTTGTTTGTTTTCCAGTTTGAGGTTTCAGTCTCCAACAGCCTGTGTATTTTAAATGTTCTATATCATGAAATAAAAGTTTGTTTATGTGAAATTTTGCCTATGCCCGCTCAGACAAAACATGCCAACAACAGCATCTTTTGCGAGTTGCCTACTGGATTGGCTATGGTAGTCCAGTGGTGAAGTCATCTACCTTCAGCACACTTACCACTAGACTACCAAGTTTATTCCATATTCATCACCTATCCCATATCTGCTGGCCGGGGAGACAGGTATCAGACCAGAGATTGGCTTCTGGGGGAGGAGCACAGCCTGATGTTGGGAACAGAAAGATGAAGTGACGTACAACTTGTATATTTGGCCGTTTGAAGATTTTCAAAATAAAATTCAAAATTTGCAATTGAAACAGGAAAATGCTAAATTCAGCCAAAAATGGATTCGGGGGGTGTTTTTCAAGAGGAAACAACAATATTACAATGCTAAAAAGCTCCAAAAAGTGGATTTTCCATGATATGGCCCCTTTAATCGATCATCTGCTCAAAGCATGTGCACCTAAAAGCACAACACTCAGGTCCAACAGGTTGTTGATGTTTATTTAGGACTAAAATATTCTGAAACAAAAAGCAAAAACAAAAAAAAAAAAAACCTTTCTTGGTTGTCTGTCCTGTATTAGTTTAATTACTTAGAGGTGAAATTAAATCAAATTTTCATCATGTTTGGCAGATTTAATCTAGATTAAGACTAGATAATTTGCCTACATCTGACTGATATTTGCAGGTATTTCTTTTGGCTAAAGACGAACGTCACGCCTGGAAGAGGCAACGTGTTTACTGTCACATTACTGCTAAAAAGCACTGCTGTTCAGTTTTTCCACCAGATTGTGTCATGCCTCTTTAAAGAAAGGCGCTGAGATGCCATCTGTACCTGAGCAACCTGGCTCTTCATCTCTGCCCACTTGACCTCCCAGGCAGCTTTGTCATTGGCGTACGCTTGCTGCAGTTGGCATCTTGTTGTCTGCTCCTCCTGCAGCTCCTCTCGGAACTCCTCCAGCAGCGACCGCAGGGCCTGAAGCACATGCCGGTTCTCACCAAACTGCAAAACAGAGCAGGTTTTCTCTTATCTAATAAAAAATACAAGTATGGTTGTCTCTGGGTGTCTCTGCTCAAGCATTTGCATGTGGACACCCTCCGTAAGTGCTCCACAATTTTTCTCTAATTGCTTCTTCCTGCTTGTCATCTCATCTCCCATTCTGCTGTTTTTCATGCGGCAGGGTGATAAATCATTAAAAATTCCTTTGGAACTTCTATTGTAATTGAACAACAAAAAAGCCAATCCAGGTTTTGATTCATCAGGCTTCAGGCTACATGAGCACAGAGATTCGCCCAGAAAATAACAGTTTTGCTTTACTGAGATGTTTCTCAGAGGTTTTTTACGGCACTTGGATCTTTACAGGAGGCAGGGATGCACATAAGGAGCCTGTTACCACCTGAAGGTGTCACTACATTACTTCAGTCATGCCAAAAGTTGACCTAAAAACAATATTTAAACGTGATAAGACCAACATCTCTGAAAATGCAGACTATTTTAAAAGAAATTCAACCAGCAGCTCTAATTTGGATTTATTGCCAGCTATTAGCACAATTTTACAAAGAATTTTAAAATCTGCATTGTTTACATCTGCACTGTCACATTGTGGTTCCTTTAAGCCCTTGAGTGAAGCAATTCTTTTTTTTTTCTTTTTGTTTACAGTGTCCTGTCTGGCTGTGAAGCAAACAGAATTAATGTCTTGAATGCCTTACAGATTTACTCTCAGGTGGAGCATCAAAGCTTCTGCTTTTAATGTCATGCCTGATACTTAAAACTTTATTGTTATTGTCTTTTGAATGCTTGTAATTCCAACCAGACACAGAGACAGAGGTGAAAGAGAAAGGAAGATGGGGGGGGGGGGGGGGGGGGGGGGGGGGTTGGGTCCACAAAAACAAACAATCAATGATGAACAAGAGTCTGCTTCTAGACCTGCAGAAGGAGAGAGAAAATAAGAAAAGGGACACACAGCAATACAACAGGAGCAAGCTTTCACTGCTTCAACCTGATGAGAAAATATATAAACATTGTTTTACTGAACAATCACGATAATAAATCACAGTGCATTAAGTGCCAACCACAGCCTTAAGACATGTGTTGAACGTGCCCAAGTCTATACTTATGAGCACCATGTGAGCACCTGTGTGTGTACCCGCGCTTGTATATGTAAGGTTTCTCTATAGGAGCGTCCAATAGAGTGTGAGGGGCCACAGATCTGCCCCCCAAAGATGCGTAGGAGATGGAAGGAGCTCCAAATCTCAGAGATCCAGGAGCTGCCCCAGAGCGCAGGGACCCTAGGGAGACTGTGACCAGAAAAGGCCCTGCCCCCGCAGAGGATTGCCCAGGGGGGCCACAACCAGCAGCCGGCAGAGTCCCGGGGGATATCAGCAGCAAGCCCACAGACCCGACCGCAGCCTCCCACCCCCAAGCCGGCCGAGCCCGGAACCCAGCGACCCGGGACCCAGGGGCGACCAGCCCCGCCGGGGACCCAACAGAGCCCAGGGACCCAGATCCCATCAGGCAGCCACTGGGATTAATCAGGCAGACGCTAAAAATCTTAAACCCCCTGACCAGGGAGCCGCGAACACTCAGGCAGACCAAGGCACCACACTCCACACCAGATGTGGCAGGGGGAGGGGAGGCGAAGATGTATAGCAGCAAAAGAAGTCCCAGGAGAGGGGATGAGTCAAAGGCCCCACCTGACATATACAGTTATGCACAAACACAGTCACACACTCCCTCACTCATGCTCACACATACACATACAACCTAAGACTCACAAAAATGCATGCCAGATACCCACTCATAATCCCCATACACACCCTATTCACTCTGGTCTCTGTACTGCTTAACAAAGGGTACAACCATCACCGGTTCCCAGAGTTCGACCCGTTCTGCTGGGGTGCTGATGAGCAGGCTCCCCCGCTCAACGCCAAGCAAAGCGACCCACCACCCAGACCCCAGCCAGACAGCCAGATCCCCCTCCTAGCCTCCAGCCCCGGGAAGCCAAGCGACAACAGAGGTGTGCTAAGACCCCTAGTCACCCTTTGCCTGCTCCAATACAGTGTTGGTGCGCATTGATGAGGTGTATTTGTGGCTGTGGAGAGCAGGCAGTGCAGGCATCGTCTGGCCTACGCCAGCTGATGCCACCACACTACCCCTCGTCCCCCCACAGCCCTCTGTGTCTAAGTGCAGATTAAAATAGGAAGTGGGCACCGGCACCTGGGAAAAGGCTGAAAGATCCCCTTGCCAAGTGCCGTTGTGCTTACTCCCAAGGCCCTAAGTGTGTGTCTGCGTGGAATGTCATTGGTGGAAGTGTTTAATGTGCAAATAGAATTGGGGGGACGGGCTGCCACAGGAACGGGGAAATGGGGACCATACCCGCACCCCTGACTTGTCCACCCCCCAGAGTCCTATGTTTATGTTTGTGTGATGATGTGAGGGAGCAGGAGGAGAAAAATGTGTGGGGATGGAGAGGAATGATTGGTTGGCCTAAGCCTTCCAGGGAGCCAGTTCCCCCACTGGCCCCAGTAGGCACCTCTGTTGCCAAAATGCCACCCAGGGCATGGAGACCCGAGCCCATCTTGCCAGGGCCCAAAGCAGCAGCATTGCAGAGCTCCACGGAGTCCGAGGGAACCAATGCAGCCCTACCCCAGCAGAATATTTACTCCCATCCCTGTATTTGCACAGCTTCCAGAATATAGAAGACATAGGACATCTAGGTAAGGCTGGGTCCTCCCCCTCCTGGACATCCCCCTCCCCCATGATGGACAGCAGAGGAGCCAAGGTCTACCCGAGGTCCCTGAGCCCGGGCCAGGCTCTGCCGCATGTTCCCACCTTCTTCCCGGCAGCATACATGTCAGGACCTGACCCCCAAGGCCCCACCCAGATCCCCACACAGGGCTGGCCAACCCCACACCCCGAGCCCCCAGGCCCCCACCCAGACCTACTCAGGGGCATTACAGCTGCTAGGCAGCAACCCATGGCCACCGCCAAGACCCCCAAGGGGCCCCACTCACAACCGCCAGCAGACCTCCCCCGAGGCAACCCAAGCACCTCCAGGGGGGCAGCAGCCCCCCAGCCCCAGACGCCCCCAGTGAACCCACCCTCAGGGAACGTCCGGATACTCCAAACTCAGACCCTCCAGCCCACCACCCACATCATCCCGCAGGACAATATAAATGACCCCCCATCATCGCTATGTGATGGAACCAATCAAAGGAGCCCAAAGAGATTGACTTGAAGTGGAAGCAGAGGCTGCATCAAGTGCAATACGATATAACAAAATATTTCTATACTGGTTAATGCAAAGAGTATCTCTATTTTTCCAATTCATGTGGATAGTTTTCTTAGCGATGCATATGGCAGTCAGAACCACGTGAACCAATGATGTTTCAATTGGGACATCATCCAGGTTTCCCAGCAAACAAAGAGGGGGGAAGTTGGGATATGACATTTCAGACACTTTGACGGGTCTTCACATACTCTACCCCAAAATTCCTGGACAAGTGGACTTCATAAACTTTAGACAGTAGTTTGGGGGTTTGAGATTATAGAAGTCTAATACCCTTGGTGGTGTTTTTAATTCTACTTTATTGAGTTTAAATTTTTGTTTAACTACAGATTTAATTTGGTGATATTCTAAAAAGCTATTCTTATCTATTCCAAATTGGGAGACTATTCGATTAAACGGGATGAAGTCCAATCCTTCATATATGTGTTCCAGGTATAGGATTCCTTTACTTTTCCAGTCCAGAAGGTTAATCATTTTGTTATTTTGCAAAATATCAGGATTATTCCAGATAGGTGTGCGTCTGCATGGTACTAGTGAAGACTCTGTCAATTTTAGATACTCCCACCATGCTGTCAGAGAGGTGCTGATACTAATACTTTTGAAGCCTTCATGTTTTCTTATGCTTGAGCTAATAAATGGTAAGTCTGAAAGCTCTATCATATTGCAAAGTGTCTGTTCTATATCTAACCAGGACTCATCTAGTCGGTTATCTTGCAACCATCTTAGTATATATTGCAGCCTGTTGGCTAAGAAATAATGATAAAAGTTGGGTAGATCCAGTCCTCCTCTATCTTTGGTCTTTTGAAGTGTTTTAAGCTAATTTGTGGAGGTTTATCCAGCCAAAGGAATTTAGTAATTGAGGAGTCCAGAGATCTAAACCAGTCAGCCGGTGACTTGTTTGGGATCATTGAGAATAAGTAATTTATTCTGGGTAAGACCATCATTTTAATTGTAGCAACCCTCCCCTTGAGTGATATCGGTAAGGATTTCCATCTTGCAAGATCATCTTCCACTTTCTTTAAAAGTGGGATGTAGTTTAGTTTGGTTAGATCTGCCAACTTCGGAGAGACATTAATTCCTAGGTATGTGATATTCCCTGACTCCAATTGTGTATTAAGTAAATTGACAAAGGAGAAATTAATTGGTAGAACTGTGGATTTTAACCAGTTTATTGAGTAATCTGAAACTCTTGGAAAAGAGTTTATCAGTTCTATTGAATGGGAGAGAGAGGATTGAGAATTCTGGAGAGACTAAAACATCTTCTGCATAAAGACTGATCTTATGTTCTATTTTCTTACACTTTATGCCTTTAATACCTGGTGTTTGCCTAATTGCGGCTGCTAGTGGTTCGATAAAGATAGCAAACAGTGAGGGGGAAAGTGGGCATCCCTGCCTGGTCCCCCTCTGAAGACAGAAGCTAGCTGGTATGTGGTTGTTTGTTCTGACACGTACTGTTGGTGAATTGTATAATGTTAGCCAATTTATGAAGAAGTTCCCAAAACCAAATTTATGTAAAGGTGCAAATAAGAACTTCCAGTTAACTCTATCAAAAGCCTTTTCTGCATCTAGAGATAATATACTAGTTTCTGTGCTTCTACTGCAAGAGAAATCTATCAAATTAAGTAATCTATGTGAGTTTGTGGATGACTGTCTACCCTTAATGAAACCAGTTTGGTCAGGGTGTATTATGTAGCATCATGAATGTCCTGTTTTTGACCTAAAGGTCAATGATCTGCTGCGTCTGCTCGAGCAGAGACAAAGTCTCTGACAGGCTAATCTACATGAGATAGTGGCCAAGGTCTTTCATGCACTCTGCTCATCTGAACTGCTTCACATTCATTACAGCTCAATACGAAGACGAAGATGAAGAGAACTACTTTGATAAACACATAATCAACAACTTTGTTATTACCAATAATAATGTGAGCCCAATAATCAATCAATCTGTGAAATGACAATGTTATTACTTGGTATTATAATCCTGTGATCAGTAGTATTTTACAAGTTATTATACTCTTGGACATTTGCACTAGACACTAATGACACGTAATGCTAAAGTCCCACGACACATTTCCTTTTGTCTGATCCAATCAGAACCTTCGTTTCTGGCACAAAGCGTGGTTTTCTATGGTGTTAGTAAAACCCCCCTTTTGCATGTTAAATTCTGATTCGCCAGTAAACCAAAATATGACAGTTATAAAGACTATTCCACGCCACCTTTTCTTTAGCTCAAAGCGTTCTATATCACAACATGCCCTGGTTATAGATTGTAAGTCGCTTTGGATAAAAGCGTCTGCCAAATAAGTAAACATAAACATAAACTAGAAGTCTCAGACAGGCCATCCGGACTTCCTCTTCAGCCAAAAAGAACCTCGACAAGCTGGATAAAATCTGTTGCAAGTTACACCTGACCGCAACGGTTCCTTCAGAATAAAAGCTGAACCTCACGACCCTTTCAGGGTCTCGGAGATGCCAGTGATAACCTGTCGTGACCTGGAATCATTCCAAGACTAGTTTGGTTGGCACTGCTGCTGTTCTACCGGCTTCGGTACCAAGGAGGGTCCAAGAGGACCTTCGCATTCTGGATCTAACGGAGGCTTCCCCTGGGGTACGTAGACCGACAGATGGCATTTCATGTGTGATATAAATCTCCAACTAAAGTTTAGAGCAAAACATTCACTCCCACTCAGTACTAACTGCTTCTCCGGATCCGCTGGTTCTGAATAGCATTCCACATACACACCATCGTTCATTTCACCCTTACTCCACCTTAGTTCCATCAGTACACAGAGTGTTTAAGTTAGTCTTGTTTAAATTGTGTAGAAATAAAAAACCTGACTCTCTCTTTTGTTGGAGTTAATACAAAGTGTCACTTAATCCCAGCAATAAAAAATTCGGAGGTGTTTGGAGGTCCTGGAACTCCTTGTGAAGAACCTCAAGCAGGTGGAGTCGCCCCTCAAATCCCAGCAGGCATTTATCTATGAATTCTAGTAACTCTAGGACATCCTTACGGGGAGATGAGGCTTTGGGCGAGTCCTGGGGACGGCTCCTCTTGGTCCCAGGTGTTTCCGTCTCAGCTGCTGATTTCTTCGGTCCCATGAAAAAATACTCAAAAACTTTGTCAATATACGTTTGCAAACTTTCTAAATTTTCTCCACTTACCTCCAGGTTGAGTGAGTTATATCTACCAGATCAATTGATTTTTTTTGCATTGTCAGTGAATAAATTAGGTGAAAATGCGTCTTAATTGTTTGTGAAAGTTGGTTAACGAGCTGCCATCTGCTTCAAACGCTGCCGTGTGTCCGGTGATCGGCCATCAGCGCATGCTTAGTCCTCAACCGTTCCGTTCCGTTGAGTGAAGCAATTTACTCTCAGAATAAAGAAATGGTCACATAAACACAGATCATAGAGTACCAAGAAAGATCATAAACTCCCGGTGGTGCCATTGTGTCTGGTTTCCATTATTGACACACCAGCAGATAATGCAGATAACAGACACAGAACAAACCAGAGGGATATAAAGGTTCACAGCGTGTTTCACTTGTTCACAAATGCATAGGAAATAAAGTATTTGTGTAATAGTGAATATCCCATTTTGCAAAATAACACCCTAATACTGTTTTTACACCAAAAGCAAGGTATGGAGATGCTAATTTTGCATTAAAGTTTCTAAAACCTCTAAAACGTAAAGAACTTCCATGCCTGACATCTTTCTCCACTGCTGTACTTTGCCCACATTTAGACGAAAACACGCCCGGGTTTATGTCAGTTACTGTCTAGCTAAAAACATCTGATTCTCAATGATCTGTGCTATTTGAGCCACGTGCTTACAGATAAATATTTAGTCTTCTGAGAGGTATTTGGGTCTAAGGAATGGAAACTAATAGCAATTTAGCTCATATTGTCTCCACAACAAAAGAACAGGAAAGTCAGAAAATGTAACCTTCAGATCCTTTTACTAGGTGTCAGACATTGTTGAAGATGAATGTAAACAGTCAGGAATGTATTGTATCTATAGTATTGTATAATGCTTATTTTTTGTATTTCTATTATTGCATCTAACCATATCATACCACATATATTTAAAGAGCACCTTAAGGTTGCGACAGGAAGTTCGCACAAAGTGTTTTACATAAAACACAGGATGTATGCTGGCTGGTCGGAGGGACCGGTGGGGCCAGTGTTCGGCAGCCTCGCCTCTGTCATTGCGCCCCAGGGCAGCTGTGGCTACATCGTAGCTCACCCCCACCAACGTGTGAATGTGTGTGTGAATGGGTGAATGACTGTGTTGTAAAGCATCTTGGGGGGTTCCAGGACTCCAGAAGGCGCTTTATCAAATACAGGCCATTTACCATTCAAAGTAACATTTTAAAACACACCAAACACAATCAGAAAGCAGACAAATTAAACAACAACATACAAAACGATCCAACCACTACAGTAAAGAGAAGTGAATAAATGTGAGTTTTTAAACGAGTTTTAAAAATTGTGGAGCGAGGGAACCAGTCTGACCTGCAGAGCATATCATATGCATTGTATAACACTGTATTTTATTGTTTTGTATTATATCACTATCACAATTAGGGTTAGGCAATGAGCATCTTTTGGAATAGTACGTTTTTCCCGGAATTGATAAAAATTTTAAATTTCGCTGTCAGTTTCGACGCCCAGTCCACCGACCGAAAAAGTAGCTGACGAATACCAACAAAGATGAATCTGGCGAAATCGGAACCAAAATCGTGCAACCCTAATCGCAATGCATCGAATCGTGTCATATTGTATCAAGTTGCATTGTATTGTATTGTATTGTATTATATTGTATCATATTCTGATGGACGGCATTGCACCGTAGCGTATTATATTGAATCGTTTTGTACTCTATTGTTTTGTTATTATATCTGACCACATCATAGTATTCTAGGACACTCCATTACTGTATTGCACCTTTTACATTTTATTGTATTTTACTGTATCATATTTGATAATATTTTATTTCATTGTATCCTTTTGTATCTTATCAGATTATATTCTATCGCATCATAGTTTTGTCTTGTGTCGTCTCTTAGCATATCACATGGTGTTATAGTGCATTAGTTTACATCGGATGGCATCTTAAGACAAATTTGTTATTGACACAAAACACTGATGTGCTGAGAAGACTTCCCAGCACTAAATATGATGAGAATAGCAGGGAAACTGTCTAATCTGCTTCACTGATGTTATCTATATATGCTTAAGCGTCTCAGCGGTATCAGCCACTGGCAGGGCTCAGGGAATAGGTTCTTCTCCACTAATCTAACTTTCAGACTGAAAGTTCTTACCAATAACTCACTGAGAACTCTGGATGACCTTCTAACAGCTTTACATACTATTATCTCACTCTGCCTTGAAGACTTCAGTGCTTCTCTGTATTAGCCACATGAGTAAATCAAACAGAAGGAAGTCTGTGATTTAGCGCTGTTTGAATGAAGAATTGATTATTAAAGTAGAAAACTGTCAGTTTTTTTTTTTTACATTGTTAGGAGCAAAATCAAGTCTTTTGGAGTATCTAATAATCCACCCCATCCTGTCTGCTTACACAGAACACTGCCACACTGCCCAATGAACAATATCTCCTCCTTGAACCGTCACCTTATCGTGGTGGAGGAGTTTGAGTGCCCTAATGATCCTAGGAGCTATGTTGTCTGGGGCACTTTGTGCCCCTGGTAGGGTCTCCCATGACAAATTGGTCTTAGGTGAAGAGTGAGACAAAGAACGGTTCACGGGATCTTTCATGGATGTAAATTCAAAGAGTCAGAGTACCCGGCCCGGAGGGTTACCGGGGTCCCACCCTGGAGCCAGGCCTGGGGTTGGGGCCCGTGAGCGAGCGCCTGGTGGCCGGGCTTTCGCCCAGTGGGCCCGACTGGGCCCAGCCCGAACCGGATACATGGGCTCATCCAACTGTGGACCCACCACCCGCAGGAGGAACATGAAGGGTCTGGTGCAATGTGGATCGGGTGGCAGACCGAGGCGGGAGCCTTGGCGGTCCGATCCCCGGACAAGAAAACTGGTTTTTGGGACATGGAACGTCACCTCCTGCTGGCGGGGAAGGAGCAGGAGCTTGTGGCAGAGGTTGAGCGGTACCGGCTAGATATAGTCGGACTCACCTCGACACATAGCATTGGCTCTGGAACCCAAGTCCTTGAGAGGGGTTGGACACTCTCCTTTGCAGGAGTTGCTCCGGGTGAGAGGAGGAGGGCTGGGGTTGGCTTTTTGTTAGCCCCAAGACTCTCTGCCTGTGTGTTGGGGTTTACCCCGGGGGACGAGAGGGTAGCTTCCCTGCGCCTTCGGGTAGGGGAACGGGTCCTGACTGTTGTTTGCGCTTATGGGCCAAATATCAGTTCAGAGTTCCCACCCTTTTTGGAGTCCCTGGGACGAGTGCTAGATAGTGCTCCATCATGGGACTCCATTGTCATGCTGGGGGACTTCAATGCTCACGTGGGCAATGACAGCTTGACCTGGAGGGGTGTGATTGGGAGGAACGGCCCGCCTGATCTGAACTCGAGTGGTGTTTCGTTATTGGACTTCTGTGCAAGCCACAGTTTGGCCATAACAAACACCATGTTCGAACATAAGGATGCCCATCGGTACACTTGGTACCAGGGCAGCCTAGGTTGCAGGTCGATGATAGACTTTGTAGTCGTATCATCTGACCTGCGGCCGTATGTTTTGGACACTCGAGTGAAGAGGGGAGGGGAGCGGAGCTGTCAACTGATCACCACCTGGTGGTGAGTTGGATCAGATGGCAGGGGAAGATGCCGCGTAGACCTGGCAGACCCAAACGCATAGTGAGGGTCTGCTGGGAACGCCTGGCAGAAGAACCTGTTAAGACGGTCTTCAACTCCCACCTCCGGCAGAGCTTTGACCGCGTCCCGAGAGCAGTGGGGGACATTGACTCCGAGTGGGCCTTGTTCCACTCTGCGATTGTTGAGGCGGCAGTTGCTAGCTGTGGTTGCAAGGTGGCCGGTGCCAGTCGTGGTGGCAACCCCCTTACCCGCTGGTGGACACCAGAGGTTCGGGGAGCCGTCAGGCTGAAGAAGGAGGCCTACAGGGCGTTGCTGGTCTGTGGGTCTCCGGAGGCAGCAGACAGGTACCGGATAGCCAAGCGGGGTGCAGAAGTGGCAGTTGCCGAGGCAAAATCTCGGGCATGGGAGGAGTTTGGTGAAGCCATGGAGAAAGACTATCGATCGGCTCCGAAGAGGTTCTGGCAAACTGTCCGGCGCCTCAGGAGAGGAAGGCAGCAACTCGCTCACACTGTTTACAGTGGGGATGGGGAGCTGCTGACGTCAACTGGGGCTATAGTCGGGCGGTGGAAGGAATACTTTGAGGAGCTCCTCAATCCCACCTATGCGCATTCCGAGGAGGAACCAGAGCCGGGGGACCTGGGGATGGACTGTCCAATCTCGGGGGCAGAAGTTGTTGAGGTAGTCAAACAACTACACAGAGGTGGAGCCCCGGGGGCGGATGAGGTTCGTCCTGGGTATCTCAAGGCTATGGATGTTGTAGGACTGTCATGGTTGACTTGTCTCTGCAACATTGCGTGGTCATCGGGGGCAGTTCCTGTGGAGTGCCAGACTGGGGTGGTGGTCCCCATCTTTAAGAAGGGTGACCTGAGGGTGTGTTCCAACTATAGGGAGATCACACTCCTAGGCCTCCCTGGGAAGGTCTACTCCAAGGTACTGAAGAGGAGGGTCTGATCAATAGTTGAATCTCAGATTGAGGAGGAGCAATGTGGTTTTCGTCCTGGCCGTGGAACTGTGGACCAGCTCTATACCCTTGCAAGGGTGATGGAGGGGGCATGGGAGTTTGCCCAACCAATCCACATGTGTTTTGTGGATTTGAAGAAGGCTTATGACCGTGTCCCCAGGGGCACCCTGTGGGGGACGCTCCAGGAGTATGGGGTGGGTGGCTTTCTGTTAAGGGCCATTCAGTCCCTTTACCAGAGGAGCGTGAGTTTGGTCCGCATAACCGGTAGTAAGACAGACCTGTTCCCGGTGAGGGTTGGCCTCTGCCAGGGCTGCCCTTTGTCACCGGTTCTGTTCATTACCTTTATGGACAGAATTTCTAGGCGCAGCCCTGGTGTGGAGTGTGTCGAGTTTGGTGGCAGGAGAATCTCGTCTCTGCTTTTTGCGGATGATGTGGTCCTCCTAGCTTCATCCAGCTCTGACCTTCAGCTCTTGCTGGGTAGGTTCGCAGCCGAGTGTGAAGCGGCTGGGATGAGGATCAGCACCTCCAAATCTGAGGCCATGGTTCTCGACCGGAAAAGGGTGACTTGCCAACTCCGGGTCGGGGGAGAGGTCCTACCTCAAGTCGAGGAGTTTAAGTATCTTTCGGTCTTGTTCACGAGTGAGGGTAGGAGGGATCGGGAGATTGACAGGCAGATTGGTTCAGCATCTGCAGTGATGCGGGCGCTGAGCCGATCTGTCGTGGTGAAGAGGGAGCTGAGCCAGAAAGCCAGGCTCTCAATTTACCGGTCGATCAACGTCCCAATCCTCACCTATGGTCATGAGCTTTGGGTAAAGACCGAAAGAACGAGATTGCGGATACAAGCAGCCGAAATGAGTTTCCTCCATAGGGTGGCCGGGCTCAGCCTTAGAGATAGGGTGAGGAGCTCGGACATTCGGGAGGGACTCGGAGTAGAACCGCTGCTCCTCTAGATCAAAAGGAGCCAGTTGAGGTGGTTTGGGCATCTGGTCAGGATGCCTCCTGGACGCCTCCCCGGGGGGCTGTTTTGGGCATGTCCTGCTGGCAGGAGGTGCCCGGGTCGACCCAGGACACATTGGAGTGGTTACATCTCCAGTCTGGTCCGGGAACACCTTGGGGCCCTGCCGGACGAGCTGGTGGAGAAGGCCGGGGAGAGGACAGTCTGGAGCTCCCTAGTTGGGATGCTGCCCCCGCGACCCGGACCTGGATAAGCGGTGGAAGACGACGACGACGACAATTAACAATATGGGTTTAGAACTAAACATTCCACAGCAATGGCAATAATGGAATTAACGGATAAAATATCAACAGCAATTGACAATAAAAATGACTTTGTTAGTATTTTCATTGATTTGAAAAAAGCATTTGACGTCATTGATCACTCAAGGTTACTTCGAAAATTAAGTCAGTATGGAATAAGAGGTGTGGCTCATCAATGGGTTAAAACTTATTTTAAAAAAAGGAAACAGTATGTTCAGATATAGGACCATAAATCAAAATTATGTGAAATTAATTGTGGAGTGCCACAAGGGTCAGTCCTCGGACCAAAACTGTTCATTTTGCTTATTAACGACTTGGTAAATGTATTTAAGACACTCGGTACCATTCTATTTGCAGATGATACAACACTGTTTTACTCAGGATCAAATATTGAGGAGGTGGCTAAAGTGATGAATGATGAACTGTTTAAATTAAAAACTGGTTTGATATAGATAGATTGACACTGAATCTTAATAAAACAAATTTTATAATGTTTAATGATAAAAAGAACAGTGATGTGCCATTGGAAATAGATGGGATTGAAATTCAAAGAGTAAAAGAAACTAAATTTCTTGGAGTTCTTATTGATGAAGACTTGACATGGAAATCCCATATTAGTTATATAAAAGGTAAAATTGCCAAATCCTTAGGAGTATTACATAGAGTCAAGTTTTTACTGACTAATTCTGGTTTGTTGGCATTGTAAAATTCACCGATTGTTCCATATTTGACTTATTGTGTAGAAATCTGGGGAGCAACATACAAAAACTATACACAACCCTTATTTATTTTGCAGAAAAGAGCTCTGAGAATCATCAATTATAGTGGCTGTAGAGATCCATCGAACCCATTGTTTATTAAATATAAATTACTGAAATTCCACGATTTAAAAGAATGGAAAATCTTACAAACCATGTATGAAGCCAATTTAGGTACTCTGCCAACAATCATTCAGGGGATATTTGAAAAGAGAACTAGTAATTACATGCTGAAAGAAACTGATGTGTTTACAAAACCTAGATTTAGAACTAAAATTAAGAAATGGAATATATCTGTAAATGGTGTTTAGTTATGGAATAACCTTGAAAGGGAAATAAAAAAATACTGTCATTTAATATATTCAAAAAATGTACCAAATTGAGTTTACTAAATAATTATGAAAATGTAAATTAAATCAATGATCATGATCGCACTGGAATTTAGAACAGGAAAAAGTTTAAAATGAATCTGTATCTGTGTCTGACAAATGGAAATTGTATTTAATTGAAATTATAAGATGTGTTTCTTCATTCTGCTCCTTTTCGTTCAAATTAGATTATCGTTATGTATTTCTTATTGTTTATATGTTTTATTTGTTTTTATTTTGAATGAAATAAAAACTAAAAAAAAGGAAAATAAATTTTTTTTTAAAATACACTTTTGCAGCAGTCGACTGGCTACCTGTCTCTGGTTCTGCAGGTGTCGGTCAGGTGACAGCAGAGGAATGCTGGGTTCGATATCGGGGGCGTCCCCTGCAGTTTGTGGTAAACACAGTCTGTCGTCTCGCTCTGGCTCTCCCTCCACCTGTTCCACCATCACTCCCAGTTCTGGGAAGGCCTCCAACTTCTCCAACTGGAACAGATGACACAGCCATGAATAATCCGGCTCTGATACGCTTACGTTCAGTCTCCGTTTCCCACTTAGGGAGCTTTTCCAAGTTCACTCCATAAAGATTGTGGATCACCGGGTTAGTAGTCCGTCACATTTACACCTGCAGACAGAAGGACTCAGCTGGAGGGCAACTTAGCATAAAATCACCTACAGGTAAAAATAATAAATGTTTTTCTAAATGAGTTCAGTCGATCGTGACCCCTTAACCCACAGCGGGGAATTTACTTCAGTCACTAAATCTCACTAAAGCAAACACTAAACTTAACTGAAAAAATACCACTAAAGTAAAAAATATGGTGATGTTTGAATAAATAATGTTATATTATGACCATAAGTCATTAAAATATATATTTTTTTCCACGTGTCCTGACCAGCTGTGACGAAAACAAGCCTTACAGTTTTACTCTCACAGGTGGAGCATTATAAATTCAGCTCTAATGTCTGACATCAAAACTTTATTAGAAATGCTTTTGGCTGTTTTAAATCCCAATGGACACAGAGACTGAAATGAAAGGGAAAGGGGGGAGAGGAAAGGAAGAGGTGAGGGGGAAAAGTTCACAAAAATAAACAATAAAGTACAAGAATCTGGTGGAGGTGGGGGTGGAGGGTGCTTGAGCCCCCTTTTGTCCTAAGTGCCCAAAGTGCCCTTTTTCCGGTCCTTCGTCAGATTTTACCGTACAAAACTGTTATACTGTGATACCTATCGGGCTCTAGGACCATGTGGAGGCAGCTGCCTCAAGCTGAAGCCTATTTTCCCTTAGACCCGGCTACAAGCTCACTGATTGGCTCTGCCGCATCATACTAACGTGTGATTGGTTGTCCCTGCTGTCGCTCTACCTTGTAGCCATGGAGACGACAGACCGGTGATTTGCCTGTGGGCAGGAGTCTGCGTTCATCTACCTGTAAGTTTTTTTTCTGCCTGCTTCAAGTCAGCTGGATGGATTTTAATATCAGAGCTTTTGTTTACGTGCGTTTGAGTCCGTGGTTAGTGTATGTGGAGCAGAGTCAGGTAGCTGCATGTCTGGGACAGAAAATGAGACATGAGAGAGACTTCTCCTGAAGTGTTGCAGAAACTCACAACAAAGAATCACAGATGTTGATATTTCTCACTCTAGATTCTCCAGGTCTTAACTTCTGAATTACTAATCAAATAAAAATAATTCAAATGGTTTCTAAAAGAACATAAAACGAGCTTTCCAACGAGGCATTACATGATGTAATTCATGTTACTCCAAAAATCGCTATTAGAAGGAAACCAGCTTTAGCGTCACACAAAGAAACGGAGTGAACCGCGATGGGAGAGCAGAGAACCAAAGGGAGGAGATAGTCTGATCATCTTCATCAGCAGCTTTTATAAAGTTATGGAAACAAACGTCACAAATAAAATCCACCTGGTTGGTCAGGTGTCCCAGAAGGCTGTTTCTGTAGATGGTGACATGAGGAGGGACAGATTAAAGTCACAATGGTTTTTATTTGAACACTCAACTGTTTACTAAATGATTCAGCTTCATTCCAGCATCATTTATACGTACAATAAATATTTATTTAGCTGAAAATATCATTTTATCAGTGCAGAATTTTATTAGTTGACTTTTTGTAATGAAATGTTTAGATTTAACCTTTTATCTGGCTTATTGATCTTCATAATGCTGGTACAAATGTAGCTACAGTTGTGAAGTAGCCTATGAGTGTTATTTTATGATACCTAGTATTTATTTTACTGTATCCCGTTCTCTGGACCAGAGCATAGACCTGTGGCCACAGACAGGCTGCAGTCATTAAACTGGTAATTGTGAGGTCAGGGGTCACACATTTTTCTGAGTGTTTGCAACATAGTTCTGAGTTTAAATTGTTCTTTTGACAAAGTTTGCTCAAGTCATTTTGAAGTTCCTGTTTAGTAATAAATGTAAAGAAAATTCAAATCCGTTTTATTTTCATTTAAGCTGCAGTTTTACACACTTTAATAAACATAAACACTAAATACAAACCAGACACTGAAAGCTGAGATTGTTCTGAAAAAAGGAGCAGAGTTACAAACATTTTACACTTTTTATTACAATTTTAAAGCCATAAAACAAAACAAAAAACTGTTATATTTAACTGTGATAAATTTTCTGCCTCCCACAAAGAGATGGTAAAAGTGAATGTGGGCATAATTATATACATTTTATTACTTTATTATGTATTTTTTAATTATTGACTATTACTCCAAAGGGTTCAAATGAAGGCAACTGGACTTCTTTGGTTTGTTTAAAACATTTCACTTCTCCTCTGAGGAGCTTTGTCAGTTCTAACTGGAATATGGGAGAGTCAAGCTTATAAGCTGTAGCTGTCTGTTGTTATTTAAAGAGCAGAAACTACTCTGAGTACTGAGTAGTAATACTTGTTTTTAATATTTAAACCACATTCCCATTTGCATGAATGAAGTTTGCCAAAACGTTCCAGTTTTTGTAGATTCTGCATGTTTTCAGAACTGCTCTGCATTCATCAGACGAGTTTAGAGTTAATCTAATTTTCAGCATTTTTATTTGAAGGCAATTAAGCATAGAGAGTGTTTTCTTTAAGTCAGACACTAAAAGTATGGAAGAGGTGCATTCTGGTTGCTTGCTGCACCATCTGTTAGCACAAATTAGATTTCACAGCAGTTACTTACTGAAGGAATGAAGTGATAACTCAGGTTAGATTTATTGTGTGAAACAACAGACTCGTGAATCTGGTGTTGCTTTAAATTGATTCGTTTTTGTCCCACAAAGTTAAAATACCGGTATGTACAAAAGTAGTTTGTGTGGCTTCATCAGTAAACACAGGGACTAACAGAAGATTTAGAGCTGTGTTCAGGCGATGCAGGGATCTCTGGGAGGTCTGGGTGGAACAAAACAAAACATTTATCTCACAAACTGCAGGTTCATTCAACTCGAAGCCTGAGAGGGTAAAGAGGAAAACAATGAGTGCTGAATAAAAAACAGAGTCACTCAATCTGTGGAAGCAGCTAATGACCATCGACGCTGCGGCATCCCAGTTCCACCACTTTGTTCCTGATGACTAAGACCAAGTCTGATGTAGGGGTAAAATTCAAATTAAATTCAAAGATACTTTATTAATCCCAGAGGGAAATTAGAGTTTCAGTACACACAATTCTGAGATCAGACATTGTTGGGTTAAAGCTGAGCAAATGGAGGTCTAATTGGTCCACCACCACTGAGAACTACATCTCCCAGAATGCACCAACAAAAAGGCAACTGATTGCTGATGAAAAATACCTATGCACGATGGTGGCTGTTGGTCCTCAGTCAAACAGGAACAGCACAGCAAGATCTACTCATGAACTTTACTCTAAAGATGCCAATGGTTGGTAAATATTTCTGGTTTATGTTAGTGAAGTGCTTAAGTTGTACCTGGAGAGTATTCTAAGTGTCAGTAAGTTGAAGCACTGCATTATCATAGTGATTTGATCGAAGTGAGTGATTGTTGGATAGTTAATGTATGTGTTTAGCAAGGTAAAGGGTTAAAAGCATACATTAACAAGCTTGAAGGCAGTTGATTTATTTATTTTGTTACTTGATGTGGTACTTGATGAAATACTCAGTTAAGGTATTCCCTTCATTGATTATTCCTTAATTTAACTTAATTCATTAAGGGAGTTTTATTAATTCATTTGAAGTACCTTGAAGTACTTTTAAGTTAATTCTTTAATTTAATTTAAAATGGTTAATTTATCTGAAATGTTCAATTCATTTATTCATTCATTTATTTTTAATTTTTAAAATATTTACAAAATATTGTTGCTAACCTTTGTTTCTGTGCTTTGAAGGTTATCAACCTGATGAAATCATGCACTTATCAACTTGAAACCAACTAATCTGAGTTGAAAAATAAAAGTTGATGAAAAGCAAAATCAAGAGTTGTCCGCGAGTGTCCCTTTAGAGTAGAACTAGTGTGGAGCTTAACAGACATTCATACGTAGGCATAGACACATGACAAGAATTGGTGACTGTGGTTATTCGCAACCCGAGTCGCGCTACCTTAATAGAGATCAGAGGGTTTACATGAGGATTGGGTCAGGCGGAGGAAAAAAGGCACTTCAGAGTTACCCTCCACAGGCAGGGCAGCTTTGCTATGCAACAAAACACCTCAGACAGAAATGCAACAGGCTTCAGACATCACACAACATAACTGTCCACTAGGTGGGTAGATAGGGTTGGGGAGTGTCCTCACATCAGAGCATGCAGCCACGATAAGCAGCGCTCGTCACCTCCGTTTGGACAGGGGAAGGAGGTATTTGGGTTAGCGAGCACAGTGACTCCTGGAAATGATTCAACGGCCTTCACCGGTCGCAGTCCTGCCAAGGCTGGGATAGGGAGACAGTTACCATGGCGACGGCAGCATTCCACATTTCTTCTGAAAGGGAGTATTCACTTCAGCCTCACAGGCTCAAGGGCACCAGATTCATATAAGAACTTGTTTTGGGGCCAGACAAAGATAATTTCCTCTCTTCCTTAAAGTTCTGTTGATCTCCAACCCCTGTGAATCCAATAATGGCGTAGATTAATCTATCCCAATCCGTACTGATCCGTCAAATCTATCCTTGATGGCATCAACCTTCTGTGCCAGAGTCTGAATCTCAGCCAAAGTTCCAAACTAAACACTCATCTCGACAATTATGAGTTTGTGCATTCACAGCACGGTGTGATCCATCTCTGAGCTCCGGGACTGAGCCAATATTCCTCGACCGCTCATTAATTTTCCAGTAAGCCAGGTAGCCACTCAAGCCAAACAGCACGAAACCTGACACCAACACCACGAATATCCAGACGTCTTCAGAATCCTCTACAGACAGTTGAGAGGCACATCAGGTTCCACTGTTTCCAGGAGTCCATGATATACCCAGCTGGCTCTGTCCCAGAGGGGCACCCGGGAGCCCAGTTTGTGCCATGGCGCCATTCAACCAATCATAGTTGTGCTAAACAATGATATCTGTGTTACATCTGTGGTTCATGTTAAAGTATAGCACTGTCATGGAAAAATAATGTTTATCAAGTCTTGATCACGGACTCAATCAACTGAATGTAAATGTATTGCTCTATGCTTCTCTGCATGCTCATTCATTCAGACACACCCACACAAGCCACTCACACACACACCCACACACACATAGTCTTGACTTCCCACACACACACACACACACACACACAATCTCTCCTCCTCTATAAATAAACTCTGTGACCGGATGTTCGGTGCATTTTGCCTCGTGCGTCTGCCACAGTTATAACTGTTAGACTTGTTGTTCATTGTCTCTCTTTTCTCTATGACTATAGGAAATGGGTTATTGATAAACATATTGATAGAATCCATGACATTATTTGGTCCTTCGAAAGCCGGGGTCCCATCGCCTCGCGGCCCCAGGAGCTGACGCCGGAAAACTGTCGACAATCTAGATCTCCTCCGGCGCTGTGCTTTCGCTGGTGGTCAGTGTGAGGATCTTGACGTCGCTGGGGGGGGGGGGGGGGGGGGGGGGGGGGATGCGGATCCACGAACTACTCAAGCCCTGAGTGGAGAGAAATTCGGTGAGACAAGTTCGTTGTTGTTGTTTGTCTTTGTGGTACCAAGAGAAAATCCTAGGTGACCAGAGAATAAAGTGGTGTCGTCCGCCGTGAATAGGATGGTTTTGACGGGTTCTTTTGAATGCTGTCTGTATTGGCTTGGTTTTCTGCATTTTAGCCGAAATTAGAAATGCAACTCTGGTGTAAGAAATAGATGGTGTCGTCCGCCGTGAATAGGCTCTTCCATCCATCTGATGCGGCTCTCTGTGCTTGTAAAATAATGAATGGATATTTAAATAAAAAGCTTTATATTTTACTGCATAAATTTTACATCTGTATGCCAATTCTAAATGTAAAGATTGTCTGCGTAAACCTGAACAGGTCCAACCCGGTCTTACTGTGAGACCGGGTTGACGCGCCACGCTTGTGCGTAATCATAGGCGCTTCCTGATCTAAAGAGGATGTGAGATTCTGGGACTCTCCTCAGACGGCTCCTGGATGTGTCGCCACACTGGAGACAGGAGTAAGCACTACTCAGCCAAAGTTTCATAATCAGGGAACATTTTCTAAGTGACAATTCTCTCTGAAAGACAGTGTTTGGAAAACGCTCGCTTCAGTCGGAGGAATCTT